>NW_007258838.1:82409-136672 GCF_000164805.1 Carlito syrichta
TAGTTTACACTCCCACCAACAGTGTAGAAGTGTTCCCTTTTTGCCACATCCTCTCCAGTATCTGTTATTTTTTGTTATTGATGATGGTCATTCTGACTGGAGTTAGGTGGTATCTTAGTGTAGTTTTAATTTGCATCTCTTTGATGACTAGTGAGGTTGAACATTTCTTCATGTGTCTGTTGGCCACTCATATATCTTCTTTTGAGAAGTGTCTGTTCATATCTTTCGCCCACTTTGTAATGGAGTTGTTTGGTTTTTTTCTTTTCAGCACATTTGAGTTCCTTGTAGATCCTTGATGTTAGGCCTTTGTCAGATATGGAGTTGGCAAATACTTTTTCCCACTCTGTGGGCTGTCTCCCTGCTCTCTTGATGGTTTCTTTGGCTTTGCAGAAGCATGTCAGTTTAATGAGGTCCCAGTTGACAGTCTTATCTCTTATGGCTTGTGCATTTCGGGTTTTGCTAAGGAATTGGATGCCTGTTCCAACTTTCATAAAGATGTGTCCTGCATTTTCTAAAGTTCTTATGATTTGAGGTTTTACATCTAGGTCTCTGATCCATTTAGAGTTAATTTTTGTGTGTGGGGATAGATAGGGGTCCTGTTTGAATCTTCTGCATATGGTTAGCCGGTTTTCGCAGCACCATTTACTGAATAGGTTCTCCTCTCCCCAGTGGTGGATGGTGAAGGCTTTGTTGAGGATGAGTTGGTTGAGAAATTGAGGTTTTGCTTCTGGAATCTCAATTTTACTCCATTGGTCTACATGCTTGTTCTTTTACCAATACCAGGCTGTTTTAGTTATTGTAGCTTTGTGGTAAAGTTTAAAGTCTGGTAGTGTGATACTTCCTGCTTAATTTTTTTTTTTTTTTTGCTGAGGATTGTTCTGGCTATTCTTGGACGTTTGTGCTTCCATATGAATTCCTACATTGTTTTTCCTAGATCTGAGAAGAATGTTGCTTGTAATTTGATGGGTATTGCATTAAATCTGTAGATTGCCTTAGGTAAGATGGACATCTTAGCAATGATGATTCTTCCAAACCATAAGCCTGGGATATTTTTCCACTTGTTTGTGTCATCTTTGATTTCTTTGAGCAGTGTTTTCTAGTTTTCATTGTAAAGGTCTTTCACGTCTCTGATTAGGAAGATGCCAAGGTATTTCATTCTTTTCGTGACTATTGTGAATGGGATTGTGCTTTTTATTTGGGTTTCTGTTTGCTTATTATTGGTGTAAAAAATGTGATTGTCTTTTGTGCATTTATTTTATACCCCGAGACTTTGCCAAAGTCCTTATCAGTGCAAGGAGGTTTTTGACAGATTCTCTTGGGTTTTCAAGGTATACAATCATGTCATCTGCTAAGAGAGATAACTTGACTTCCTCTTTTCCTATTTGGATACCCCTGATTGCCTTCTCTTCTCTGATTGCTCTAACCAGGACTTCCAATACTATATTGAAAAGGAGGGGTGAGAGTGGGCATCCTTGTCTTGTTCCAATTTTCAAGGGAAATGGTTCCAATTTTGGCTTGTTAGGAGTATGCTGGCTGTGGGTTTCTTGTAGATGACTTTTACTATTTTGGGGTATGTTCCACATATTCCTAGATATTCGAGGGTTTTTATCAAGAAGCGGTGCTGGATTTTATTAAAAGCTTTTTCTGTATCTAATGACATAATCATGTGGTTTTTGTTTTGATGTCTGTTGATGTCTTTAATTGTATTTATAGTCTTACCAATGTTGAACCAGCCTTGCATCCCAGGGATGAAGCCTACTTGATCATGATGGATGATTTTTGAAATGTGTTGTTGAATCTGGTTTGCTAGGATCTTATTGAGAATTTTAGCATCTATGTTCATCAAAGATATTGGCCTGTAGTTCTCTTTCTTTGTTGGGTCTTTACCTGGCTTGGATATCAATGTGATATTAGCTTCATAAAATGATTTGGAGAGAGTTTCATCTTTCTCAATCACCTGAAATACTGTCAGTAGGATTGGTATCAATTCCTCTTTACATGTCTTACAGAATTCTTCTGGAAAGTCATCTGGTCCAGGGCTTTTTTTTGTAGGTAGTTTTCTTATGACATAGTCAATTTTCTTGATTGTTATTGGTCTATTTAGGGTCTTGATTTCTTCTTCTTTCAACCTAGGCAGGTTGTGTGATTTCAGAAAGTTCTCCATTTTCTTAGGGTTTTCAAGTTTGTTTCCATACAAGTGTACATAAGTAGTATTTCTTCAGGGTCAGATGTGACTTCATCTTTTGTGTTTCTGATTGTGTTTATTTGGGCTTTTTCTCTCTTTTTCATGGTCAGTCCAGATAGAGGACCATCAATCTTGTTTATTCTTTCAAAGAACCAGCTTTTTGTTTCATTGATTTTTTTGTATTATCTTTTTGTCTTCTATGTCCTGGATTTGGGCTTTTATTTTGGTGATCTGGGTTCTTCTGCTGAAGTTAGGAATTTGGTGAGCTTGCTTTTCCAGCTTCCTTAGTTGACTTGTTAGGCTGTTAACTTGTGATCCTTCCATTTTCTTCATGTGTGTTTGTAGACATATGAATTCCCCTCTTACTACAGCTTTCATGGCATACCAGAGAATTTGGTAAGATATTTCTTCATTTTCATTTGTTTCCAGGTATCTTTTAATCTTCCATACATTTTTGGTACCCCCGTATATATTTTTTCTTTTTATCTTGTTCATAGGCTTGTTTTTTTAGAAAAGTTTTAGATTTACAAAAATTGAGACAATAGCATAAAGAATTTCCCCATAGTCTTTATCCCGTCAGTTTTCCTCATTATTAACATCTGGCATTAGAGTGGTATATTTTTTATAATTAACGAACCTATATTGATACATTGTTACTAACTAAAGACTGTAATTTACAAAGGGAGACCAAAAAAAACCCTGAAATTTATTTTTTAAAATATTGTGTATTTATTCTTACATGTTCATAGGGGGGACCAACAACAACAAAAAAAGGTCTCTTGGGGAAAGCAAGATCAGGTGAATAGGGAAGGTGGGTGTGGGGGTTAAAAAAACTACTGAACAGTCAGCATGATTTGGGCAGATGTACTCATAAATCACCCACCATGAAATAGGCAAATGCATTGAATGTCAAAAATAAATATAAAACCATCAGCTGAAGCCCAATGCTGCCTTTCACAACAATACTATCTAGTACACTGATGCCAAAGGATTCTTAGAACACTTGCCTAGAGGGTGAAGCCTGTACTACAACATGTTCACCCTCCAAAAACAATTCCATTTTTGGCGGGAACCCCCCTCCTGTATTTGGCTTTCCTCTTTGTCCGTTATAGTTGTGTGGGTTTTAACAAATGCATAAGGTCATGAATTCTCCATTATAATATCAGACAGAATATCTCACTGCCCTAAAATTCTTCTGTGTACCACCTTCTCAATCTTCCTCTTTCCTTCTGAATTCCTGACAACCGCCAATCTTTTTTACTCTCTACAATTATCCTCTTTCTATGTTAGAGACACATAGCATGTAGTTTTTCAGGCTTTTTTACTAAGCAATAGGCATGTAAGGTTTCTACTTGTCTTTTTGTGGCTTGACAGCACATATATTTTTTATTGTTGAATGATATTTTATTGTACAGATATACTACCGTTTGTTTACCCATTCAACATTTGAAGGACATCTTGGTTATTTCCAGTTTGGGTGAACAATTAAGAATAAAGCTAGTATACATTTGTGTGCAGGTTTAGGGGTAAGTCAAATTTTTCAACTTATTTGAGCAAACAGCTAGAAATAGTGATTGTTGGACAATACGGTAAGACTATGTTTAGTTTTGTAAGAAACTGACAAACTGTCTCCCAAAGTGACTGCATCATCTTTACTGCTACCTGCAACCAATAAGAGCTCCTTTCACTCCATGCTCTCAACAGCATTTGCTGCTGTGATGTTTTGTTTGCTTGTTTATTTTTTGTATTTTAGCCATTCTGGTAGATGTCAAACACTTTCTAATTATCTTACTTTATAGTATTTGTTTTCCTCAAGATCCGTGCCTGTCGAATTATTGTTTTGTTTTGTTTTGTTTTTTGAGTTGGAGTTTCACTCCATCACCCAGACAAGTGCAGTGGCTGCTCCCGGCCACCGCAGCCTCAACCCACTGGGCTCCAGTGATCCTTCCGCCTCAGCTTTCCAAGTAGCTGGAACTACAGGCATGCGCTACCACACCCGGCTGATTTTTTTGATTTATTGTAGAGATGAGGTCTCACTGCTCAGGCGGGTCTTGAACCCACGGACTCAGGCAATCCACTCACCTCAGCCTCCCAAAGGCACGGGATTACAGGCTGAGCCACCGAGCCCAGCTCCTGTCAAATTATTAAGCTTCATTCTTGATAAGTTAAAAGTCAAATTATAACAGGGCTTGGTGACTCACACTTATAATCCTAGCACTTTGGGAGACCGAGGTGAGAGGATTGCCTGAGCCCTGGGTACGAGACCAGCCTGGGCAACTTGGCGAGACCTCATCTCTACAATAAATAAAAAAATTAGCCGATGTGCTGGCACATGCCTATGCTTCCAGCTAATTGGAAGGCTGAGGCAGAAGGATCACCTGAGCCCAGCAGGTCAAGGCTACATTGGTCATAAGCATGACACTGCACTCCAACCTGGGCGACAGAGTGAATAACAAATAAAAGTTCAATTTTAGCTGTACATATCTGATTTTTTAAGTAAAAATTTTAAAACCTCAATAAGTTTGAAAGCTATAGGAGTGGGATGCAACACAACTTCTTCTAACCTATAATATTATGCAACCTGAGTCTAGAAGAGATAATTAATGAATAGCCTCATTCTGAAGAAATGTTTGTATTACTTCTGCCATGAACAGTGAGCCAATTCCAGCTTAAGCATGAGAAATGAAAAGAATAAATACATATAATTTGAGCTTTTTAGAATCAGTTTCAAAGCCACCAAATTTATTTTTGATGAGATGCAAGTAAGTCTTCAGACACCTATAAAGCACCTTATTTATTTTCAGAGAAATAAATCAGGGGAAGGTGATAGTAACTTACTAATAGATTTCATCATAAATTTACTCATAAGAAAATGCATAGAGATGATTGAATTCCCTTTTACTAATATAGCAATTTAATTAGTAGAGGGGTGTTTACATCACTATAGAAAAGGAAACAGAGCTTGATGGGGGTGCCGAGAAAGCAAACGCATAATCAACAACCAGTGCAGCCTTCTCCTTAGTGGGGCAGAATGACTCCTTGGAAAGACAGTGAGCTTTTTAGACTGTTGCACTTGGTGGGAAAGAGATGTGCTGGATGGCTGGTAGTTAATGCTCAAGAGATTTGTGGAGGCTTCAAAGTAGATACCATGTGTTGCAGGTTGGAGTTTACAGGAAATCCATTCTTTGAGACTGTTATAGACAGAGTTTAGCATGCAGGATGCTTATTAAGTAGTGCCTTTAGAGATCAACAGCCATGGAATAAAAGGTGAAGAAGCAGGAATGCACAGAGGAATAAGTAGAGCTGCCTGGCCAGTCCAACAACACCAGTCAAGGCTACAGGGACTTTTAAAGTTGAAATAGTTCAAGAAAGAAGTCCCACTTTGAGATAAAAGGGCCAGGACTTTATCCTTTTGCCTTGATAAGTTGTTTAGTGTGTTGCATCTCTGTACAGTCATGACTTGGTAAAAGTGGATCTCTACAACTGAAGTAATTTCTGAAGAGGCTCCTAGGAGACTGAAGGTTGTCTGCTGACGGTACTCCCTATAGCTAGGGAGATCTTTGTGGTCTGTACCTGTGTTCACCACAGTCTATCCCTTGCACAGCTATGACTTATTTCTTCATACACATTCACAGAGTGGCTCCCCCAGAAATCCAGTGAATCTATTTTTCTGAAAATAACTTTTAAGAGGGGGTATAATGGGGCCAGCTATAGTCCTGGTCGCTGCAACTGGTCTTTAGGCTGCAACTGACAATCCTCCTCTCTTATTTTACCATCCATTCTAAGTTCCTTTCACCCTCAGCTGTCAGTCTTAGTGGCTTGCCTAGTGACGTGACTTCAAGATCTTTTACCCTTCAGGGTCTGAGCTCTTGGTCATTACGTTCTTCTTGAACCAAAATTGTTGCAGTTGTCTATTTACTGCCACAGTTGAGCAAGAAAATACCAAGAGGCACTCAATAAAATCCCAAATGCCAAACTTGTTTTTCCCTGCCCTTAATATAGGAGTAATATCAGTTCTATCTCTCCCTGATAATTAGGACTATTACTCAGGCCAGGTTGCTTAATGATCCCTAGACACAGAGATCTACAATACTCAGGCAGAAGTTATCACTTATAGTTCAATAAACCCATTGTTGTGTCCCCTGTCTGAAATGGTCCCCCTTTAGGGGTAGCAATTTTTAATTCTCCAGAAACAAGACTTGTGGAAATGGGATAATTAAATTCCCCCATTGAGTCATTGGGAGTAATCATAAATAAAGCCACTCTTGCTTCCAGTCTTCAGTTTCCAAACCCACATATTTCTATTGGGGGCATAGCATCATATTAAGTGTTTTCATTCAAGGTTTATGCAGCAGAATGGAAGATGGTGCCCCATTCTCAAAGTATTAACTACTAACTGGAATGCACCTCTTCAGTTGGCCATTCAAACATTTTATCAGGCCAACAGCTTCTGGGAGATGTAGTATGTGATATAAACAGCAAACCCCTTGGTAAGAAGCCTCCTATTTTGCTGTAAAGTAGGTGCCCTTTGGAAAACGATGTTATGTGGGATCTACCAGTGCTGGTGGAGCAAACTTTCTATGAGATCTTAGATAGCAATGCTGGCTGAAACTGTGAAGAAAGGAAAGGAAAACCCATGCACAAAATATGTTTCTACTCCTGTTAAAATGTATTTATGCCCCTTTAGGTTAGATGGGATGCAATGTAATGAGTCAACTTGCTACCAAATGCTCAGTTGGGCTCCTCTAGAAATGGTACAATGTTGCAAACACGAGAGAGAGAGAGAGAGAGAGAGAGAGAGAGAGGAGTACAGAAATAATTACTACAGGCCAGGCTCAGTGACTCAACCTATAATCCCAGCACTTTGGGAGGCTGAGGTAGGTGGATTGCCTGAGCCCATGAGTTCGAGACCAACCCGGGCTACTTGGCAAGACCATGTCTCTACAATAGATGAAAAAAGTTATCTGGGCATGGTAACGCATACCTGTAGTACCGACTACTTGGAAGACTGAGGCAGAAGGAACAATGGAGTCCAGAAGGTCGACACTACAGTGGCTGTGAGCCTGTGTGCCACTGCACTCCAGCCTGGGTGACAGAGTGAGACTCCAACTCAGAAAAAAAAAAAGGAAAGAAAAAAGAAATAATTACTATAAAGTAAAATTTAGTATTTTAATACAATTAAATTGAATAAATGTAATAAAGTACACTAAAATGAAGAAATTTGTTTATCAAACATACCATTAAGAGAAATAAAAAAAAAAGTCCCAGAGTGAGTTGCAACATATAAATAACATATATGACTAAAAGAAATTTCATGTTCACACTTCACCTATGTTTCTAATGGGGGAAAATGGGAAAGAGATTTGAACAGGCAACCTAGAAAAGATGATAGCCAATGGATAAACAAACTTATGAAAATCGTCTTAATCTCTTTAGGCACAAGAACAGTGAAAATTAGAACCACAATTAAATAGTACAGTAACACTCAACATATTCAATAATGATTAGATTTAAAAAGTGGTAATACAAAATATAACTAGGATGTAAAGCAACTCTGTACAACCACATACACTATTTAAGTACAATCCACAGAAATGAGTACAGAGGTACAACAAAGACACATACAGGAATGTGTCAGAATTATTTATAATAGCTCCAAGCTGGAAACTCCCCAAAAAACATCCACCATAGACTGGAACAATGCAACTATGGTACATTTCAAACAGTAGAATACTATCCTGAATGAAAATTAAGGAATAATAAAAACAATTGTTGCAAACATTAAGCAAAAGAAAAGACAAACATGAAAGTATCTCTAAAGTTCAAAAACAGACCTACAGGCAAAACTTAAATATGGTAGAAATCAGGATTGTGGTTACTTGGGACAGTGATTGGGCAGAAAAAAGATTCAATACTTTCTTGACCTTGGTGATAGTTTCAAGGTCATTATCTTTGTAAAAATACATTGAGCCGAACATTTATGTTCATGTACTTTTCTACATGGAGGTTATACACTGATCTCATGAACTTAAAAATATACTAGGGACACTACAATTTCTCAATAACTCTAAGCACAATGAAATTAATGGTAACTCTAGACTAAATGCTGTGTTTTAACTCCTTGCAAAGAAAAGAAAAGAAAGGTTATGAAGCTATCTGGAAGGCTCATATGGGATCAAAAAAGGAGAAAAAAACTATTTTCCAAGGATGACTTGGCACCTAATATTCTCTCCTTTTTAGCTTATCTGATTTTTCTTTCTTCTTGGATCAACTTCCCTGACAGGAGGACAGTTTGGCTGTTGTCTATGCAGGTCCTTGGTTTGCATTCACATTTTGTTGCTGCTGTCTTCAGAGTGTGTGTGCATGTGAGTGTACCTCTTCCCTAACCTCCTTCTATTGTTGAAAGAAAAATTTCTTAAAATATCTGTCTTCTTATAGCCTTTACAGCCCTTCTCATGTTCTCTTGCACTTTCTTCCACCATTGAGGAAAAAGTATGTTCTGATTGGTAAGTTTAAGAGAAGAGCAGGGGGTGAATCATCCAATTATCTGTTTCCTCTGTTCTCTTCCTCTCTGGGTCTCCGACCCCACACCAGACATGGCTTTTATGCTTTCTCGACTGCCCTGCCTTATGAAACATCACCATGATTTAGTGGGGAGAAAGTCTCTTCTTCTCTTAGAGTGTAGGAAGCAGGGCCATGTGGCTATTACACTGAACTAAATTTTTCTGCCCTGTAATTCTCAGGAATGATAGCAACAGACAAGGTCTTCAACTGCCTTGTTGTTTTAATTTTTTTATTTTTATTTTTATTTAATCTCTCACTAGGTTCAGAGCCAGAGTGGAAGAAAGTAGAAAGGACATGCTAATTATTAGGCATTATCATGACCAAAACAGCACACATAAACTCTAATATGGAGTATTCATAGAATTATATATAAATAGAGGCATTCTCTTAAGTATTTCATTATGTCCTACATTTGATATTTGAAATACATTCACTTGCTATTTCTCCTGTGTCAAAAACTTTCTCCCTGTGATGTTCCATTTCTCTGGATCTTCTTTAATGACTCACTGAGTCTTTTCATGTTATTTAATGTGAGACCAAAGTAAAGATAAGAAGAGGAGAAAAGGGAGAGGAGGATGGGGGAAAAGCCTAAAATATTAATAATCATGTTTACTTATTAAATAGTCTCTATGTGTCAGGCACTTGATGCTTTATATCTATTATGTGATTTAATCCTCATAACACATCACTTTAGAGATGTAGAAAACGGGGTTAAGAAAAATTCAGGAAGTTGCCCAAGACCACAAAACTTATATAAAGTTTCATTTCTCTGAACCTCCATGTTATCTTCTGATTATATTTTTTTAATTTAGTTCTTTTTAATTTAGTCATTTCTTGCCTTTGGGTATGATCATTTTTTTTCTATATATTTTCTGTTTCATGAAATCAATTATCAGTCTCTTCAAAGTATAGTTTATTTTTCATTTAATTTGCATCTATAGGTGCTAACACAATGCTCTAAACACAATATGTGCTTAGATGACATAAAACTCAAAACAAACGAGAACATTAGACAAACAATATTAAAAATGTGACAATATGAGATGAAAAATTTGAAATTATTGTGCAAGCTTGGTGGATATCATAAGGGAATTGATCTCTGTTGCATAAACTGGAGAATATAAAAGAATATATAGCCATTTAAAAAAATTATTTCTTTTTTTAAAGATGTGGGGTACAATTCAGGATTATGTATACAAATGGTCATTGTCCAGGTAAAGTTTGGATCTGACTTTGGTCCCCACTTTGCCTGGTTTGAGATCAGGTACCTTTCGATATAAAATCTTTAAATAAAATGTATAGTGAAAATTTTAAGAATGTTGAAATCAAGGATCCCACCCTAGTGCTTAGTAGTTATAAAACCTTACCAAGTTCTCAGTTTTTCAGAAATTCTGTTTCCTCCTCTCAAAAGGGAATCATATCTTCCTGAAAGAGCTCTTCAGAGGTAATGGCTTAGGCAGATATGAAACTATAGTATGATAATCTGAATGTATATTAGCTATTTGATAATAGCATATGCTATAATGATAGACTATAATATTTATTATATGGATTATAATATACATAATGTCATACAACAAAAGCTATATAGATAAATTATTATATTATACTGCCATTTTATCATAGCTATCAATTTTTGGCAAAGCCCAGGGTGAACTGTCAATGAATACTAGACCTTGTTCTTTAGACAGAGAAAATGCTGTTACTATTACCCGAGTGAAGTTGCTGCTTCATTTTCCTGTCCTCTTTATTCTCTATCTGGTTTCCCCTCCTGCCTGTTACTTATGTCTGTAGGCATATGTCCTGTCAGAAACATGAAATATTAACCAACTCCCTGAGGGGAATTTTTTCCTAGAACTTTTCTACCTCCTGATTTACCAAGCACCTGTGAATACCTCTTTCCTCGACTTTATCCTATTCTTGCTGCAGACTTGCCTGAACTAAGGGTACTTGAGCTTATATTGGTGAATAGTTTGGTTGGCAGAGTCTATATTAGTTTATCAACAGGTCTCTGAAGCAATATAGAATAAATACTCCTCATTCAGTGTATGATTAAGAATGTTTATTGGTTGGAATTTAATTTTGCCATAAGACTAACCCACCTGTATCATCTTTTTTATGCCCTTTCAAAAGGCTAATTCTGTCTAGCATAAATATGTCTTCCTGAAGGCAAACTCCTAAAAGAAGGTAATCTTTACATTGATACTCTTTCAGTATCAATTGATCATAACAGAGAGATAGCCTACTTACTGATGAAGAAAACACCACCAAAGCATCAAGCATTGATTAATTAATGCATTTTTTTGTTTCTCTTTGGCTAGGTAGTTATGGCCAAACACATCTTTTACTATGGGAAATTTTCTCTAGAAAACTTTGAACCCTAGGAAGATTCAAAATTACAGCTAACTCTACATACATTTCATGACTTAGTTTTGTATCTTCAATTTGATTATATCTAGTGATTAAATCTGATAATTACTATGCTTGGGTTCAATTGTCATATTATTAGTTCTTTTACACTGATAAGAATGATGGAAGTTTAATTTCAGCATGAGAATATGAGCTAACGTATTTTTTTTCCCCAACCTTTCCCTGGGATTTCAATTTTGTCTATTTTTTTAATTGAATTTCAGAGCTCTGTGTGTTTTTTTTATCACTCTAATTTATTATATACACATATGAATTTTACATAATTTTCTAACTGTGATTTCATACATGTATTTGTATTTGTCTTTTGTTCACCTCCTCTAATTCTCTCTCCCCTTATTCTGCACACATTATTTTTCTCCCCAACAATCCCAAGTAACCCATGTTAGTGATATAGTATGTAATCTCATTTATTTCCATGCTGTCATAATAAAACACTTCTATGCACCCACATAAATGCACAAACACATTCAAGTGTCCAAATACTTTTTACAAAAAATACAGTCATAATACATACACTTTTCTGCACCTTACTTTTTTCATTCAACCCATGAAGAATAAGAATAAGAGAATTAGTTTAAAATTTCATTATTTTTCAATTTCAACCATTCATTTTCCAATTAAGGACATTCACATTTCTGCTTATTGGTTTTTAATTTATTCCTATAATTTTACAGTCTTGTCATTCTGAACAATGCTTAAATACAAATTTTTGATGATATATTCTTACATACAAGCATTTTCATTTTTATAGGACAGAGAGATAGGTAGAATCCCAAAGTGGAACTGCTGGGTTGATAGGCTTATAAATTTTTCAAACACATTTTAAAACACAAGTTGCAGATTGTGTTTCAGAAGAACTATAGTAATTCACATTTTCATCAGCAATATATGAGACCATCCTTGTGTTTATTCTACTTTTTTCATTTTTAAAACCTGACTAGTATAAAATGATATCTCCTTAAATTCCTCATTAGGTTGAACATCTTTTTACACACTGTTGACATGTGGACATACTCTTCTGCAAACTACTCAAATTCTTTGCATGCTTTTCCATCATAATTAATTGAACAGGATGTTCACATGGGACTCTTCCTGCTTATAATTTTGGCAAAGACTGGAATGCTGAGAACAGTAGGTACTAGCCCCCATTCCAAATCAGCAGAACAGTTCTTCTATGAAGCATTTAGAAAAACGGTATCAAAATTGTGTTTTGAATCTCTTATCCATATCCAGGGTTTATAAGAAGACTAAGAATGTATTAAAAGACCAGTAATGAAAGACATCACAAGTATTTGGTTGAACAGAAATTGTTTCCCCTTTAAAACCAAATGGGAAAACTTTGATAATGGCATGGAGAGCTAAACATGCATTCCCTAAAATTTGGGGGGTATAAAACTAGTATGTACTTACACCTCAAAAGTCTAAAGCAGAGAGGCTGGCAAAAGTGACGTACTCCTTCTGGACAGAGCAAAGAGACAGCAGTGAGAAAGGCATTCTGAAATTTGGCAGAACTAGGTTCTGTAAGCTAGCTGAGGTCTAGCATCTCCCATGATCTAAATGAGGTCCCCATGACAGAAAGTCAGACTTGAGGCATGGTAAAATGGGGTTTGGGGTGAAAGAAACTGCACTTTGTGCCATGAGGAGTCATAGTCTGAGTTGGGGAAGAAAACCTTGACTACCTGAAGTATGAACACACCAGTGAACCATTTGAAATAATTCACGAAGTGACCCTGAAGACAGAAAGCCTTGACATTTTGAGGTATTGGTTTATGTATTTATGTATTTATTTATTTATTTTTGAGTTGGAGTCTCACTCTGTCGCCCAGACTGGAGCACAGTGACCGCTCCCGGCCACCGCAGCCTCGACCTGCTGGGCTCCGGCGATCCTTCCGCCTCAGCCTTCCGAGTAACCGGAATTACACTACCACACCCGGCTGATTTTTGATTTATTGTAGAGATGAGGTCTCGCCAAGTTGCCCAGGCGGGTCTCGAACCCGCGGGCTCAGGCAGTCCACTCACCTCAGCCTCCCAAAGGCGCGGGATTACCGGCTGAGCCACCGACCCCGGCTTGGTATTGGTTTAAAAAAGTACTTTACATCATTAATATTCACTTCTGGAATGAAAGACAGCTACAAATGTCAATTCTTGCCAGATTGACTTTATCAATTTAAAGAAAATTAGTAATTTTAAAATTTCAAGAGTGTTATTTTATTGAAACTTTATCAATGACTTCTAAAATTTATTTGAAAGGGTAAACAGCCACAAATACTCAGGATACTTCCAAAGAAGGGTAAGAGGACAAGACCTACAAAATAAAAAGTCTTACTATAAAGTTATAGTAATTAATGCAGTCTAGCAATAAAGTATGAACAGACAGAGAAACAAATGAGTAAGAATCTAGAGCCCAGAAAGAATCCATGACTATAGGAAACATTGACACATGCAGAGATGGAATGGGAAATCACAGGGGAAAGGAAAGACTGTTTAGTAATGATGCTGGAAAAATTATTTCCATATGGGTACATAAAATGAAATCAGATCCTTATCATAACGCATAGAAATCAACTCTAGAGGGAAAAAGAACCCAATCTTTATGATAAATACTGCATTAATATGTGTACCAGAAAAGTACATAGGAATATTTCATAGCTTCCTGGTATTTTTATTTTTGAAATAAAAGAAAAAAATGGTAACAATCCATTGCCCATCAATTAGAGAGTGAGTGGATAAGCTGTGCACTTTTTCACACAGTAGAAATTATATAGCAGTAAGAGTAAATGTACTATAACTGCATACAATACTAATAATATAAAGTGAAAAGGCATGCCCAGAGACTACATATGATATAGCTTTATTATGGAGTTCAAAAGCAAGCTAAAACTAAATAAAACGACTATAAGACTTGCATTTTATGTGCCATTTTTAATGGCTTTTAAAAAGAATGACGCAAAATGTATTATTGGGTTTACATCTGGGCAGTGAAAGGGAAGTCGATGGGAATGGTTTCAATAGTTGTAAGATTTTAACTGTTCTTATTTTTGGCTTTGATGGCAATCTCATAGGTTTTTACTCTATTATGAATAAACAGATCTATTGATTGATTAGGTAAGTGATTACAATGAAAGACAGTCATGTTTGAAATTAGTGATGACAACATGTATAATCTAGATCCAGAAAGTGGGGAAAAAATTTTACATTTATCACAAACTACTTTTGAATTTTTACTGAGATGACTATATTATAATGATAATAGATATGGTTTCATTATGTTTTCCTTTGCCCTTACTATCTCATCTTATGCAGTAACTTTTATTTCATGTATAATGCTTAAATCATGCATTTTATTATATAGTAGACATGTCCACCATCATTATTTGTATTCAATACAGGTGCTTCTTATGTTGCACAGTATATGTGGACTATAAATCTTGCATATCAGAACTGTGCCCTTGGTTTGCACAGTACTTCAGTTACCATGAGACTGTGGGAAGTGAGGGCACAATACAGATGAGTTTCAGTTAACACCCTACCACGCAAACTGGGGATTGCTTCTATTCTTAAGCCTTTCATTCATTCATGCTGCTAAGATTAATTTAGAAATGTGTCAAGTAAAAGAAAAATGGAGTTTTTATTAGAATTGCATACAACTCATAGGTGAATGAGGAAGTAATAGCCATATTTATAATGTTGCATCCAAGCTATTGAAACAAATAAAAACACTTAGCAAATTTGCCAGTTACAAAATAAAAATACACAACAAAATATAGAAGTCTGTGTCAGATATGAAACTCTATTAGATGTAGTTGGAAGTTAAACTCCATTAGTCCACAGAGGATCTTTCTGTGCTTTGGGCAAAGCCATCTTCTAACCATCATATTGTGATGAAGAAGTAATAGATCATGTAAACAATAAGCCTAATAGAGTGTATAAGAAAGAGCAACAGAATCTGAGTTTGAAAAGGGAAATAATCATTTACGAAAGAAAATGAGATTAAGCCTCATTGTCCCCTAACATTGCCCCTTGGGATACCTGTTTATTCTAATAAGGAAAATGATCAAGGATAAAAGAAAAATCTACCAGAAGCCCAAGATGTATGCTATGGGGAAACTTTTATAAAGGCTAATCATATAAAGAAATCCTTATTTCTTTTAGTGCCACAGGAAGAACACATCAAAAATTGAGGATATCTTTGGCAACACTGGCAATTACAGAGCAACAACCCTTGGGCAACAAAGGTATGGATGGCCTGAGGAACAGGCATTGGAACAGAAAGACTCCAGAACTGCAAGAATTGACTCTGGTCATGTCAGAATTTTGCTTCTCCAAGGATTCCCAGGAGAAATAACTCAGAAATGTTGCAAAAAATGAAATAAAAACCTGGACTTTCTGTGAGTCAAGTATAAATTTAGAGATTTGAGGTTTGGGGTATTGCTATAAATGTAGGAGTGGCCAGGGAACATATGGGTGAAATACAAGACTTCACAGCTTTACTAGATGTGATATGATAATATTATGCTAAATTAACAAAAGTGTTTTTATTCTCATCTTTCTTAACTCCATGACCCTTCTGTCAGTGAGGCATTTTACTGCCTTGCCTTAAAGCAACTGAAAACAAGGAAGAAGAATTTAAAAACATATTGTACTTTTTTGACTTTACAATTTTAAAATTTCATTCTCCCAGGAGAAACAGAAAAAAATGTCAAGTGCTCATGCCAAACAACAGATGAGAAAGATGCAGTTTATTTAATCATTATACTCCCACCACTTCCATTCTCCAGCCCTCACATCAGTAGAGTTCTCAGATAAGGGGAAGGAAGGTGCTTTGAAAGGGTCACAAACAGTGAGTCTCTGTGAAAAGATTTTTATTCCTGTAGGGACATAAAACAGTAGAAACATCTATGCCTGTCCTCAGTCAACACCGAGGAAGTAGCAATAAACTACGTAAAAAAATGTTGTGGTGGGTAGCAAGGCACACATGTCAAGATAGGCCTGAAGAGTTACATAACAATCAAGAAATGCAGAAACCAATGATTCTAGCATGTCAGAAGGTAGCACCAGGATAGAGGAGGGACGGAGGGAAAGGGACAGAGATATAAAACACCGTTATGATCTTATCCCGGCATGTGTTTTGCAGAGAGCAATGTTGACAATTCATATTAATAGCATTAAAAAATGTATGTATGCTTTGACAAAGCAATGTCACCTCTAGAATTTTTTTTTTAAATTTTGTAAAGATGAGTGTCTCACTATGTTGCCCAGGTTGGCCTCAAACTGAAGTTAGAGAGCAGTCTAGATTCAGCTAAAAATAGAATAATTGGAACGGACAGGCTGAGAATATCATATGAGTTCTACAGAAGAAATTATGATATAAAAGCGTGAGAAATATTTAAGTATATTTAAAATATCTAACATTTGTCTAAACAATAGATCTAGAAAAATGTGAGAGAATATAGGAAATAAATGATTTAAATAGCACAAATTGAGAGTTGTTTGGAATTAATACTTAGATATATAATGATGAGGTAGGAAAACAGAAAAGAGAAAGAAAGAAAAACACAAGAACAAAAGTGAGTGCAAGACAGAACAAGAGGGATAGCAAAAGCTAGGAGAAGAGCTGAAAGAACTCTCCTCTCTCTCTCCTCCAGTTCTTGCTATCTCCTGTTCTCCCTATGAGAGAGTAACAATAGATTATCTACAAAAAAATGTCAATTGCTTTTCCAGAAACACACTTATGGTGCTCTGACAAATACACTCCAGATATATTCTTATGCAAGAGGCAAAAACAAAACCGGTTTTCAAGCCAAAGAATGGAAATTACACACAAAACAAATGAAAGCTAATATGTCTACATTAATATAAAACAAAACAGACATTATGGGCGAATAAAATTTAAAAATTGGCAAAGTATTACAACATAATGCTAAAAGAGACAATTCACTACCTAATAATTCGGATCACATGAACAGCTGGCATCACCTCAATATACAAGATATCTATTTTGGCAAATATATACAGAATCAATACAACAAAATATAAAGCAAAAATTATGGGCAAAACCTATTCCCAACATTGGCAAATACAGATTTTTCTCAAGCATACATAAAACATATATAAAACTTGATCATGTAAAACTACAGAGAAAGCATCAATACGTCAATTGATATCACATGGACATGTTCTCCAAGAATAACAAATAAAATTAGAAATATATTTAACAATTAAAAATACGCTTATAAATAATTTTCCATTAAAAAATAGTTCAACATTATATTGGATGCTCCAGCTGGAGCAAGAAAGCTAGAATAAGAAAAGGCATTCAGATTCCAAAGGAAAAAGTGAATTTCTCTTTATTCACAGACAACACAACCATCTACACAATAGATAAAAAATAATCTACAAAGGAAACTACTAGAACTAATAAATAAATTTAAGAAGTTTGCAAGATATAAAATGAATGTATAAAGGCAATTGAATTTCAACATACCAGCAAAAATCATAAACTGATATCTTTAAAAATACATTTAACAGTAGCATTAAAAATATGAAATAGAGATACATACACACAGATACATCTGCCCAAGACCTGGAAACTTAAAACTATAAAATATTGCTGGGAGAAATTAAAAACCTAAATAAACTGAAAGATATACTGTATCCATAGACTGGAAAATTTAATATTAAGATGTCAATTCTCCCAAAATTGGTCAATGTCAATTTGGTGTTGTTTTTGATAAAAATTGATAAGTTGATTCTAAAATTCATGTGAAAATGCAAAGATTCTAGAATTTCTAAAACTACTTTGAAAAAGATAAAATTAAAGAGCACATACTACCTAAAAATTAACACTAAGTAGATATTTTAACAAGGATGTAGAGCAACTTAAACTCTTATACAGTGCTAAAAAATAAAAAAAAATTTAAAAGATACTACTACTGGGGGGAAAGTCTCTCAATAGCCTATAAAGGCAAACCTACACTTATAATATGACCCAACCATAGTACTCCTAGGTATATACTCACTAATAATAAAAGCATATTCCCAAACAAAAATTTGTAGCCCAAACTTGGAAGCAACACAAATATCTATCATTGGAAGAATAAATAAAGGGTGGTACATCCATACAATGAAATACTACTCAGCAATAAAATAATAAAATATTGATGCATGCAACATGGATATTTCTTTAAATATTTTATTTTAACGAAACCAGGACAAAAAAGGGTACATGCTGTATGACTCTATTTATACAAAATTCTAGAAAATGCAAACTATAGTAATCTATAGCAAGCAGATCAGTGATTGCCTGGTACTGGGGGGATGAGAGATAGAGAGATGGGAGGAATAAAATACAAAAAGGACAAAGGAAATTTTGTGGGAGTGATACATGTTACTTATCTTGATTGTACTAAGAGGTTCAGTGGTGTTTACATATATAAACGAAAACAGTATGCACTCTAAAGAAGTGCCATTTATTGCATGCCAGTTTTACCTCAATGTTGTCGCTAAAAAATGAAAACTGATCAGTAGTGACAGCCCTATGAGTCATAATATGCCAAATCCAGCTAAAATACTACTCAGAAACTTATAATTGAAAAAGCATGTAATAAAATGAGAGAGTAAAAATCAATGAGCTAAGAATCTGCTGAATGAGTTAGAAACATAAGCAACATCAAGTCCAAAAGAAAAAGGGGGAATAGGATATAAATAGAAAGGAAGTAGAAGAAAAAAAAAGTAAAGGGTCTAATAATACTGAGTTTTAGTACAGCAGTGGGAAGCAGGAATTCATATACACTGCAATGAAAAGTGTAAATTGGTGCAACCATTCAGGAAAAAATAATAGTTGAAGTTGAAGATGTACATATGCTCATTATTTTCTCTTCTTTGTGTTTACCCTACAGAACTTTTATACTGCACATGCGGGTGCATATACACAAAGACACTTGCTCATGTACAAAATGATGCAATATTGTCTGTAACAGCACAAAACTGTGAACTGTAATTGCTTTAAATATAGGTGAAAACATGAAAGTTCAATTATTAAGTAGGGTATTATATGATAGTTATAAGTAATGGAATAGATATGACAATATGGATGAATCTCTAAAAAATAATGTTAGGTTTAAAAAAAAAAATCAAGGTGTTTGAGACCAGCCTGGGCAACTTCGCAAGACCTCATCTCTACAAAAAATGAAAAAACTAGACGGGCGAGGTAGTGGACACCTGTAATTCTGGCTACTTGGAAGACTGAGGTGGAAGGAATGCCTGAGTCCAGCAAATGCTGGGGTGGCTGTGAGTGTGCTACTGCATTCAAGCCTGGGCGACGGAGGGGTACTTCAACTCAAAAAAAAAAATCAAAGTGCAAAAGAATATGTACAATGTCCCTGATGAATCACGTTTTCTTTTTGTGAATGATGAAATATGTGACGAATGCTCAGGGGCCTTGATAGAAATGGCACATCCCACCTTAAGGACAGTAGATACAGAGGGAAGAAGTAGAGAAGGCAAACTTTAACTAATTTTGTTAAATTTTGTCTCTATTTTTTAGTGGTCTAATGTGAATCAAATATGACAAAATAGATACATAGGTGTTATGATATGTTTGTATAGACCTGTATGTTTTAAGTTACTCAAAATTAAATGCTAAAGTATTTAAAAGGTGTACATAAATGTATAACTATCAGAATATTCATTGAATATTTATTTTTATTTAAAAAGTAGTGAAAAAGTAAATATCTAACTGCATGGAAATTATTCAATAAACTATGGTATGTTAATAGAGTGTGATAATAAACATGCATAGTTGTGATATAGTTAAACAAAACTCAATAATGTAGAAATACGCCAAAAAGTAGATTAAGAGAAATAACCACTACTTCCCAAGAGGAGTACTTCGAAAGTGACTACAGTGATATTCAGCAATGAGTTATGTAGCACTTTTTCTAGGATGAGTTCTCAAACTTAATTGTTGGACTTGTATATTATTCTTTCTTCATAATATGCATGTATATGCACGTTTCTACATACACACAACCACACAGAAATACATATAGAAAGAAAGTGATCCAGTTTGCCCAGGACTGAGGATTATTTCAGGACACAGGACTTTCAGGACGAAAACCAGGCAAGTCCCAGATAACTGAAGCAGCAGATTATCTTATCTGGAAAAGCTACATAAATAATGATGATGAGCAAAGTGCATTTTAACTCAAAACTATGGCACAAGGTATAGCTGGATTCCTTACTGTGTTTGGGAAACTAGCTCTGCTTTCTGAAAGTTGAGGATACAAAAAAGCCAAGTTCTGGTACTACCTGATAAGAACAGATCAAGTTTCTCATCGATTTTGTGAGCATAACTGGACAGGTCAGAGACCAACGGAGCAAAAAAAAAAGGCACATTTTATCTCAATTCCTCTCTTTAGAGATTAAAGAATTAAAACTCAAAGTGTTTAAAACAGTGTCTCACAACCAGGAAACATGTGGTGATGTCTGGAGACATTTTTTATTGTTACAATTAAGGTTACTACTGGCAGCTAGTGAGTAGAAACTCCTCACAGCAGAGAATTTTCCTGAAAATGTCAATAGTACAAAGGTTGAGAGACCCTGGCTTAAGACATTCCCCTACTGATAACACGGCCAGATTTTGACAAAAGCATTTCCATCGCCCTGACGTTGTCCAACATTCTTGTCACTATGTAACTTTGGAGGGCTGTCCTGTGAGTGTCAAACATGAAATAGACTTTTTGATTATTTCATTTCTTCTTATATACATTCATGTACACCACTTTCCACTCACTCATCTTCATGCTTTTGAGTATATTTGCATCACTCTCCTGAGTTACCCCATTCTAGACATACACCATCTTTAAAAACACAGTCATCTATCAAGTCTGAAAAAAATAAAACCTCATCTGAAAAACAAATTGGTTGTAATTATAGCTTCATCTGGTCCCTTGATATATATCTGTAATGCTGATTTAGTACTTCTGATAAGTGTTTTCCCAAATGCATCTCTTTAGCATCATTAGAAATAATGGCCAAGAGAAATGAGTCTTTCCAGTTGCAGTAGCTATAGTTGGAGAGTATTTTAAATCAAATTGATTGCTAGGATATTTGCAGTGTCCTAAAGTTTGATTGGTATATTTATTTGCTATGTGCCATACGGAAGAGTAGTAACACAGAAGCATGCCATTAAACACGATTATGTTTTCTTTTCTTTTTTCTCCTCTTCCTTCTCCTCGTTCTCCTTCCCCTTCCCTTTCCTCTTCTCCTTCCCCTCCTCTTTCTCCTCCTCCTCCTAGTTTTCTGAGGTTGCAATTGATACAGGGAAGTAATTACCCAGCTGTTGGGAGAAGCTGCCTAGGATAGTTTTTTTATGTATCCAATGCTATAGAGCTATTGTCCCATTGTAGATTTTTGTCTACACATAGTTATTTGTGTGCTAGTATTTTAATGATCTCTTATGAAAAAAGAATAACCTAGAGAGATCCAGAATATGACCTTGAAGTGTTTTTGTTCATGCATCAAGACTCAGTTCATGCATAAGTATGCTAAGGGTGTAATCAAGGTAGCTGCTTCTATCTTCCTTAGCTGCTGAATGTTATTACCCAAATCAAGCACATTAAAGACACCGTGAAAGAGATAGGAAAAAAATGAGACTCCAAGGAAGTTTTAAAAGGCATTTCTAACTTAGGAGTCTGTCTAGCAGGGAATCATTTGTCTTTTGAAGAGCAGTGAATGGTCAGTATCAGTTATTTAATAGAATGTAAGTTGAAAAAAGTGTATCCTGTGATAGGCACTTGATTTTCAAAACAATTCTGTTTTTCAAAAATGAAAACACTTTTACAATGAGAACTTTTCTATTATATATAAGATTTCACTATTCAGATACTATATGATATTAAAGCATTCCAAGGACTGATAGTTTAGGGCACAAATAAAAGCTTGTGAGTGGGTAATAAAACAGTCTTGGCTTAAGTAATAGAGAAAGTAATGAGGAAAAAAAAGCAGTTGATTAGTTTTGCAAAATAAAGGTCTTTAATCTTATCTAGATACTCAGAAATTATTTGGCACAATCTCAAGTTAATCATTCTGTTTACAGGAAGATGGTGTTTTAAGTACAAAAGAATTTCTCCCTCTTAATAAAATGCAAGATAAAAGAACAATCTTTCTTTTGTACTGCAGTGAAATGATTGGAATAAGGAAATGTGAATACTTGCTGAAAAAGAATCTGGCTTTAATTCCTGAGAACAAACAAAAATGGTGCCACTGGTTGTTCCAAAGTTTCTTTCTCGTGATATCTTGAGACTTCATTGTGTACCAGAATAACTTGACTGTGGCATAAGATTCTGGCTAGCATTCAGACTCTTTCCTACTGTTGTGATTACGGAGTATTAAAATCATTCCCACTCTACAACTGTAAGAACATTAATTAATGGTTGATTTCATAACCATTCATTGTCTTCAGAAGGTAGGTACTTTTTCTATTAAGCACCATCCAACGACAGTCACAACATGCATATAAATACAGAATAACTTGCTTGTAATAGTATGAACAATTTCTACCCAACAACATCTTGTTTTTAGTTTCAAGCAACTTATATATACATTTATAAATACAGCATGAATAAATTATTTATATGAGCCCTATGCTCATACATTACCGTACAGATTCCACAAAAGGTTCGGAAATTGATTACTTACCTTCACAGTTTTTGCTTTAGTCAAGATGACTATTAGGACCATTTATGGATGAAGAACCTGAAGTTCAGAGGTGTTGTGTGTTTTGCATAAGGCTACAGAGTCAGTAAGTGATTGGACAGATAACAAAACAAGTGTCTTTTATATTAAAAGAAGAAATTTACCTACCACATAAAAATTCCACTATGTTTGAAGAGAGATAACGTCATCAAGAACATCTACAATTTTTCATCCATAATTCAGAAATCTAATACAAAATTTTATTTCATAAAACTAGAAAACTCATATCTAGGCTTGAACACCTAACCTCAAGTAGTTTTCCCACTTCAGCATCCCAAAGTGCTGGTATTACTGGGAAATAAGAAAATAGCAAGAAAAAGAAAGAGACCAACAGATGATTTAGGTAGTCTTTAAAATAACTATAAAAGAGAAAGAGATTCAGAATTTTCACAAAAATATAAAATCTGTTTTTAAAAAGGCAGTTTTAGAACTGTGTTGTTCAACACAGTAACTAATGGCCATGTGTGACTGTTTAAATTTAAATTAATTCAAGTTAAATCAAATTTAACACTCAGTTCTTTAATCAAACTAGCTACATTTCAAGTGCTCAACAGCCAGATATGTTTGGTGGCTACTAGATTAAATAGTGTAGATTACAGTATGTTTCCATCATCCCAGAAAGTTTTATTGAGTAGCAATGTCTTGAGAGAGTTTGAATACGTACAAAAATTAAATTTTTAGTTATATTACCACAGGGCTTTGAATCCTATACATCCTTATTGTCCTGTTGAGAATTCTGTTGTCAAACTTTTTTTTTTTTTTTTTTTTGAGTTGGAGTCTCACTCTGTCACCCAGACTGGAGTGCAGTGGCCGGTCCTGGCCACCGCAGCCTCGCCTGCTGGGCTCCGGCGATCCTTCCACCTCAGCCTTCCAAGTAGCCGGAATTACAGGCACGTGCTACCATGCCCGGCTAATTTTTTAAAATTTATTGTAGAGATGAGGTCTTGCTGCCCAGGCGGGTCTCGAACCCGCGGGCTCAGGCAATCCACTCACCTCAGCCTCCCAAAGGCACGGGATTACAGGCTGAGCCACTGAGCCCGGCTGTCAAACTTAATTTTGTTCATTTGTAGGTAATCTGTCTTTTCTCCCCGGTTGCTATGAAAATATTTTATTTATTTTTGGTATTCTTCAGTTTCACTTTAGTGGCACTATTAATAGATATGCATTTACTTTATTTATATTGCTTAGGATACATTATGCTGCCTGAATGTTCATCAGTTTTGGTACAACTCAGTCACAACGACCATTTATGTGGATGACTTTGCCATGAGGAAAATAAATTTTCAGACAGTTCAAGGAACATTGGTTCCAGGATCAGAGTCGACATCGATACCTGAAAACCTGAAATATCATCAGGCTCCATTATTAGGGGCTGTGGTAAATGGAGTCCTGGTTCAACTGGCTTACAGTAAACTCACTGGTTCACTGACATTCAGTACTCATTTCTGCAGTCCTTGAATGTATAATTGAGATTGACATTCTTGGAAGTTGGATTAGCCTCTATGTTGAATCCTTGACCTGCAAGGTAAAAGCTAACAGTGGAGGAACCAAATGGAAGTCTCTGAAACTACACCCTTACTCCAGCCAAGATAGTAAATTTAAGATCATCATTCTTTAGAGAATGGTGGATATCGACCCTATCATATTTCTTACGAAATAAGATGAACCATAGTAAGCTGAACTAATTAGTAACTCTGATCACAGTTTCCAAGTCAGACGTGGGGATTTTTTTTTAATTTCAGCAGAATAATATGCCCTTATATACATAGCATATGGGCTGAATTTATATAATGAATTCCTATCTCTCACTACCTCAAAATGTGATGATATTTGGAGATGGGACCTTTAAAAAATGATTAAGGTAAAATGAAATGCTATGGGTGGACCCTAGTACAATATGATTGATGTCCACATAACAAAAAGAGATTAAAACACACACAGAGAAGACCACATGAAGACAGAAGGGAAGACAGCCACCTGCAAACCATAAGAGGCCTAAGAAGAAACAACCCTGATGGCACCTTGATCTTAGACTTTCAGCCTTCAGAACTATGAGAAAAGAAATGTCTGCTGTTTAAGCCACCCACTTTGTGGCATTTGTTATAGCATCCTTAGCAAACAAATATGTGTCCATAGTATGTGACTTTAAATCAATGGTGTGCCCAATTAAAAATAAGGTCATAAACAGCTTGCATTTAAATATAATGGACAACAGTAATCACAATTTTGCACCAGGGCTATGTTAGCTCTCCTGGTCTTTGTCATTACAGAGATGTGGACATCCTGCAGAACTTCACATTGATATCAACAACATCATATTGATTAGTAATGTGCAATCGCCATTGGCAAGTGATAGCAGGTTGGGAGATTTGAAAAGATACTCAAATGGTGTGTCTATTTGTGGGATATATAGTGGAAGATATAGTCTATAGAGATTCAGGACTCTGTAACTTCAGTAAAGTAAAAGTTCAGAGGTCAAGTGTGTGTCAGGATATCTCCTCCTGAATAAAAGACAAAGTGCTGCATCTTGCATCCTCTTTTGCAAAGAATGAAGTTCAATGCCTGATAGGTCTCTTTGGATTCTGAAGGCAACGAATTACACACCTAGGAATGCTCCTATGGCTTAAGGTTGGATGATATAAAAGGATGCCGATTTTAAGTAGGATCTTGAGTACAAAAAGAGCTCCATAGCTGGTCCAGGAAGTGATGTAAGCAACTCCATGCTTAGACCAGGCAACATGGAAAGCCTAATGATGTTAAAGTCCATATTAGAAAAAGACACAGTACAGAATTTATCTCAAGTCACAGAGGGAAAATCATAATGTAGATTTTGGGGTTGCAAAGCAATGCCATTCAATTTGCAGCTGATAATTATGCACCTATTTAAAGATAGCATTTAGTATGCTAGTGGGCCCTTGTGGAGAAAAATCCTCAACAATGACATTCTATCTCACGACGCATCTCTATTGCCATCATACACTGGTTTGTGTCCAACTACAGTCATTAAATTAAGCAAGCCTAGAAGCAGTCATTATGAAATAGAATTGGTACAATCAGGATAAAACATGAACAGAAAGTACCAGAAGGCACAAGTTAAGTTTCTTGAACAGATAGCTCTGTACCCCATGCAGTCCACTGTGGCTGCCCCAGCACCCCCTTCCTCATACACTGAAAGAAGAGGTAGAGAGGTCAGTTCAGTATGTAGTTGAAGTGCGGTGATGGCCTTGAAAGACAGTGGTACAGGAACCAACTCCCAGTGAGCAGATCAGTACAAGAAGCAACAGGTCATCCACTTTATATGGCAGGAGAAGTAGCCTGAGGTAAGCCTACATGTAGACAGAAAGGCAGCAACCACTGATCTTGCTGATTGATAAGGGGTCTAAAAAGAAAAATAACACAATTAAAAGCAAGAAGCTTTAGGAGAGGGATGTATAAAGGATAGGTTAACATTTTCAGGGTGGCACATATGAATGAGCATCAGAAAGTATTTACCATGGAGGAGGCAAAGAAAAAGCAATCAGACAAAATAACTTGGTCAATTGATGATACAGCCTTCATCAATGGCCATTCCAGATCTGACACAATTGACTATGCCTGGGCCCAACAGCATGGATTCTCACTTACCAAGGCCATCTAGCAATGGCTGCCTCTGAATAGTCAACTTTCTAGCAGCAGCAGAGACCACTGCTGAGCTCCTGATATGACACTTACCAAGGAACCACTTGATAGCATTTAACTATATTGGACTATTTTTATCTTGGAAGAACTGGCAACTTATTCTGAGTATGTATTTGACTTTTTTCCCCCCACAAAGCCTCAGTCTGCACTACTACCTTGGGGGCTACAGAGTGACTGATCCCACAGAAAAGGAATCTGATCTAAATGCAGAACACCTTAGAGTCGTCCCACCCAGGTCTTCCAAACCAGAATTTGCTGTTGTGTTACGAAGAATGCAGTATGGAGGATGGCTTCCAGCTTCAACTCCTTGAGGAGCTACCACAACTTTCAGGCTGAGGCCATACATTTCCTGAGCAACTCTGCCAAGACTGAGCGTGGAAGAAGCTATGCAACCTGGTCATTTCTGTCCAACACAGGTATTCTATAAGAAGGGATCTTATGCAGTTTGGATGTTTGTCCTCTCCAAATCTCTTGTTGAATTGTGACCCTCCCCCCAGTGTTGGAGGTGGGACCTACTGGGAGATGTTTGGGTAATGGGAATAGATTCCTCATGAATGGCTTGATTCTGTTCTTGTAGTAATGAGAGTATTGTCACTCCATTCTTTCACATGAGAGCTGGATATTTAAAAGACCTGGCACCTGTCTTTACTCTCTTGCTCTCTATTCTATCATTTGACATGCTGGCTCCTCTTGCTTTCTGCCAAGAGTTAATGGCTTCCTGAGACCTCACCAGAAGTCAAGCAGATGTGAGTGTTATGCAAAATTGTGAGCCAAATAAACTTTTTTTCTTTATGAATTACCCAGCCTTGGGTACTCCCTTATATGGTGGAAAACCCTTATACTTATATAGGATCTTTGCTCCAAAGCACTTCATTGGTTTAGCTGAGAAGTATTTCTAGCTTGTGTATGATCTGAAGTTCTTCCTGAACCTTCTCACCATTTTTTCTTTTCTTTTGAGTTGGAGTCTCACTCTATTGCCCAGGCTGGAGTACAGTGGCATGCTCACGGCCACTGCAGTCTTGACCTGCTGGGCTCAGGCAATCCTTCCATCACAGCCTTCCAAGTAGCTGGAAATACAGGCATGCATGCCACCCCTGGCTAATTTTTTGATTTATTGTAGAGACGAGGTCTTGCCAAGTTGCTCAAGCTGCTCTCGAACTCCGGAGCTCAGGCAATCCTCTCGCCTTGGCCTCCCAAAGTGCTGGGATTATAAACATGAGTTACTGCTCCCTGTCCTCACCATTTTCTTTTCACAGATATCAAATCTAAAGACTTTCCACCCAATTTTTCCTATCCATCATTTCATCTTTCACAGATGATAGAACCTAATAAGCTGCTTTCATCCTTAATTCTGTCTCAGTTTTTATTTTTCAAGAGTCCTACCTGATGCAAAGTGCCAGAATATAATACAAATTTTTTTGTTAAAGCATCAAGGTGGATTTTTGTCATAGAGCATTTTGCAATTATAATCTGCCATATACCCAAAGTGGAAATAAATTATCTTTAAAATTTCCTTGGACTATATTGTTATGCTTTGCTGTTTCTACAAAGAGAGTAAAATAATAAACAATAAAAATATTCCCTAAGATACAGAAAACAAAATGTGAAGCTTTGACTGTAGTTTTTCCTGTTAACCATAGTTTATAGCGTACAGAAGATATAACTTAAGAGAAAACCTTCTTGGTAGGAACAGAAACCAAATCTAGGAAGAAGGAAGAGGGAGAGAAAATGGCAGAATTGTAGGTTGTCAGTCTCCAGGGACTTTCTCTTATCATGAAAATATGGAGGAAAGTTGCAACAGGGTATAGAAACACCAATATGGTTGTTGGTGGTGTCTGCTTGCTATTTATTGCTTTATAGGACATATGTCATGAAAACTGCAATGTCTTTGAAGGACCTCATGATAAATATGGCATTGTGGCAATGAGGAGAAACCATGAGTATATATAAAAACTGACTAAGGAGATGTCCAGTATATTAATCAAAACCTCCCAGTTCTCTGTGGTTGGTATGAAACAAGGGGAAAATTCAGAAGTTTCTATATGCCAGTACAGAGTAGCTGGGCAACTGGAACACCAGGAGAGGTGGGAGATTGGGACAAGGAAGTCCCCGAGTGTGATGACCTTGAGCTTAGAAACCTTGGTGTGTCAGACAAATTTCAGGAATATTTGCCATTGCAACAACCCAAAATTAGCTAAGTTCTCAGAGGCAACAAGCATAGGCATGCAGACTAATAGATTAACATAAATCTGCCACATGGCAGTTGAGGTCAACATAGAAATATAGTATGGCTGACAGATCAAAGTTGGATCTCTCTCTGAGGCAAAAACATATTTAACCCTTCCCTATATCCAGACACCACTTCAGGAAGTAAACACAGGAAAAGAAAAACTGGCAGCTGAAGGGAAAGAAAGTGGCCTAAAGAGGAGTGAGAGCTCTGAAGTGGCTTGAAGAAGCTCTTTCAAACTTTAAGAATATAAATTATATTCAATTGGCAAGTTTGTAATTTTTCTGCCAACAGCAGGAACATAGAGGTCCAGGACAATGACAATATTGGTAGTAGAAAGATTAATAATTTAATTTGTTTTTGCATATAGTGCTATATAAAATTGAAACTGCATTCTATACAAGGTAAACTTTTGTGAGATGTTTTATTGACTTAACATTATAAAAATTATTTTCCATTTTATTAACTCTATTTTCAAATATCTATTTCAATGGTTGCCTAATATTCTACTTTATATAGACTATATTTTTAAAATAATTCCAAAATGCTAGACATTTGTGTTTTCCTTTTTTATTATAGAAATAATCACAGAATAAGTGGGACATCTCACACTGCTCTGGAATTGTGGCTAATATCAAAAGCTAAGAATGAGATTTACTAAATACTTCATATACAAGAGAGAACCACTGGTGAGCAAACAACAAACAGAAACAGATGTCACTCTTCAAAGCTTATGAAGTTTGTGATGGTTAATTTTATGTACCAACTTGACTGGGCTATGGAGTTCCCAGATATTCAGTCAAATGTTATTCTAGATGTTTCTGTGAGTGTGTTTTGGATAAGATGAACAATTTGATGGACTGAATAAAATAGATTGCTCTCCTTAATGTGGATGGGCCTTGTATAATCAGGTGAAGGACTGAATAAGACAAAAAATGGATGCTTCCACAAATAAGGAAGAAGGAAGAATTCCTCCTAAATGACTGTATGTGAACCAGGACATTCATTTTTTCTCCAGCGTTTGAATTCAGACTGAAATATCGCCAGTCCCTGGGTCTCAAGCCTCCTGGCTTTCAGACTGGAACTACACATCGGCTCTCCTGGAACTCCAACTTGCTGACAGCAGGTCTTGAGACTTATCAGCATTCCTAATCATGTAAGCCAATGTCTTGTTTATATATTGTTATCTCCTGGTGGTCTTGTTTCTTTGGAGATACCTGACTATATAAGGTGACAGAAATTTTGCTACTTGAGTCTCACACACAACTCTAATTCCTCAAGCACAAAAACATGGCAGGGAAAATGAAGGTAGCAGTCAAGGAACATAGATCTTGTCTGAAGGTTAGAGTTTGAGGAAAGAGGTTAGTCATTTTCTTCTCTGTAGAACACTTAAGAGAGGTACTTCCTTCACACCCTGAGCCAAGCAAGATGACAGTTCCAAGGCAGTTACAGAGACAGCGGGGCCTGAAAAGGAGAGTGACATCCCATTGTTCATCTAGCTGCTTGCTATTCTGAAGTCTTTGATAATCTCCACCGTGTCCCCAGCAGAGTGGGATCAGTCATGATGAGAAACCTGTGAGGAGATCTGACATGTGATCTTTGTTTTGTGTTGTACATCGACAGGAAAAAAAGAGTCTCGAGATCTCTAAAGACAGAAGACTGCTAGAGAAGCCTGTGCCAACAAGACATGAAGGGACCTTGGTGAAGAATGTCCCATGCCAATTTTTCTTAGCCCTCATTGAGTAAAGAAGATGACCCAGGGCTGACTGCTGATCTAAGTAAAGGACAGAAAGGTTACAGGTAGGAAAAAGAAGAGTTACCAAGGCAGCCACTGGACAAATAAGAAACCTGCTCACGGGAAGGGTTGAAGAGAAACTAGGTTGCCATTATATTAGGGTGTCCTCATTCATAGTTTGGGGTAGTTTAAAACTAATCACTGTCCCTAGGAAAATTATACTCACCATCCCTTCAGAGGCCAATATAGCAGAAGACACAGGAACAAGTAGAATCAGATCAAGTCAAAGCGACCAAAAACACTTTCTCACAATGGGGACACAGGCCATTTTCATAATACAATCTTTCTTCTCCTAGTCATCCCCCTGTCCTGCTCTCAATGCAACAGGGGGCTAGATTTTGAAGGCAGAGTGTGCCCAGAGCCATAGCTGTCTGCCTTCCTGCCTCACCTCCAATTTCCTTGATTCACTAATCTATTTGTGCTAGGGGAGGGAAAGGCTTTGAATCAGATAAAACATTCAAGTCCGAATCTGTCTAGTATTTACTACGTTTGAATAAGGTAAAGTATTTGGAGGTTCATATACTCTGCTTAAAATCTTGCTAAGGGGCAGTGAAGGGGGGATTTAATATGGCACAGTTCAAATTAATGGTTAGAAGAAATAAAATTATTTCAGGATAATATATCCAAAAGGCTGAAATGGCTCAGGCTTCTTAGTGAACCAATTATAACTGGCTGAAATTAAGACTTTTGTGTATATAGCTTCAATTTTTTTTCTCCCTAGATTTTCAAATTTTTTTAGGATATATTTCCAGAAGTATAATTATCGTAGGAAGACATTTTTGGTTGGGAGAAGCAGAAACAGCTTTGAACTAGCTTGTATTGAAGAAGAGGTCACTATGCTATAAACACACAAGTGTCTTTGTCGGCAAAGTGGTTTATCCCACTTCCTTCTAGTTGAATGTTTAGAGCCCTTAATCTATAATCAGTTTTGTTGTCTTGAGAGGACCTACCTGTCTTAACTGTGGAAAAAAAATTTTTTTTACTAACACCTTGCCTCACTCACTAATGTTTGCACTTTATTATAAATTAAATTTATATATCAGTTTAATTTATAGTCAAACTAATTGTGCACAGTTTTGTACTGATTTAATAATTATTGTTTCATAATATGTTTTACTATCTGGGAGAGTTAATCTCTCTCCACATTATTCTCAGCTATTTTCCACTTAATTTCATATAGAAGAATTTCAAAACCATCTTCTCAAGATTAAAAGGAAAACTTCAATGATGTTTTGACTGGAATTAGGTTAGATATGTGCATTAATTGCTCCTCATCTGGACTATGCTATATCTTTATAGATATGTATTTTGTTGTGTATGTGTATGAGTAATATGTTTTTCAGTTGACTGTTTTTTGTTTACTCTTAGAGTTCACATATGCTTCTTCAAGGTATTATTTGTAATACATCATTTCTCATTTATTTTTCGGTGCATTTTTTTGCTAGCATAGGAGTTAATATTAATTTATAGTTCATTATGGAACTCTCACTAATTATTTTTTTCTTTTTCTTTTTTTGGAATTGAGGGTCTCACTGTGTTGCCCAGGCTGGCATGCAGTGGCACAAACACAGCTCACTGCAGCCTCAATCTCGTGGGCTCAGGTGATCCTTTCACTTCAGCATCACAAAGTAGCTGGGACTACATGCACCCAATATCACACCCAGCTAATTTTGTTATTTTTATTTTTGGAGAGAGGAGGTCTCAAACTCCTGGGCTCAAGCAATCTCTACGCCTTAGCTTCCCAGAGTGCTAGGGTTACAGATGTGAACCACTGTGTCCGGCCACTTTTGTTAGTTCCAATACTTTTATGAGTGGATTGCTTTTGGCTCTTTGGCTGATTCTCATATTTTATGTATAATTATCTCCTAGTTTATACTAGAATTGCCCTGTTTTCATTTTGTCCCTGGGCACATGGATCCGTGCTTCTGCTTTTGCCCACTCTAAGGCTATGGTGCATTTTAGCTTGCAATCATAGTGCTTTCTTCTCCCTGGGCTTCATGAATGAGTGCACATTGAAACAAAACAATCCCATGAATATGCATTATTTATAGTGCATTGATTAACTATATCTGTGCTCACAAAAATCAATTAAACAAAACTACATAGTGTAGTAGTTTCCAAAAAGTTCCCTAAAACTATAAACTATCATTAGCAATCTACAGCTCAAATGACAAAATGCACACATAGCCCATGTCCCTGGTGAGACACAAATGGATCAGTTATTGCTTCCAGTCAAAGGCTGAACAAGCAACGTCTTCTTTGGAGAATAAACCCAAGCCCAGGTATACTGGGTAGCCTCTGTTATCTGGAAGAACCCAGGCAATATCTTTTTAATTGTATCTGCATGAGTAAGGGTAGGTGCTCTGGGACAGTTCATCTCTTTCAAAGGAAACAGCCTTCTCTTCAATTCAAATATTCCTAACTAGATAAAAAGCCTCTCTGATGAGACATTTGAATGTAGAGAAAAGAACACTCACAGGAACAAGACGAAGGAGTGTGGGATCATTTTTTCCTGCAGAGGTTCCTTGGAATCAGACACAAGGGCTCTCTCCTATCTAGGTCTGCCTCTTAGAGTAATCAGTAGCCTAGGACTTCAGGGGTTGCTGTCCCCAGGACTCCCCCATTGTTAGCCCATTACCCTCCCAGGCATTGCTGTCAATGGCACTTGCTTTGTTCTTGCCTTTTATCTCAGAGCTGCTGACCTGATACTACCTGAGTGGAGATAAAATAATGTTATCTGTAGATATTCACAGTGGTCTGAGTGGGAGGCTTAACTTCACAGTACTTCAGAAAAAAAGACAAAAAGGCGGAGCCAGCAAACCACAGAGTACACAAGCTGCAACTTTAATTGGAGTTGCTATGTTGAACAACAAAGAAAACAGGTTGACTCATTTGTTTTCTATTGTACCGGAGTGAAGGGGTCATTTTAGTATGTATCCTAGCTCTTCCTTCTGGAGCATCCAATAGAAATAGATTGGTCCAAGCCCTGGAGAATAAGAGTGGCTCATAATATAGTTTGCATTTAAATCAAATTTATAGTTGCCCAAAATAGACTCTCCAACTGCGCAGAAGTCATATAAGTAGCAAAGCGAATGATAAGGGTGGTTTTTTTGCCACACATTCAAAAACACAAACATTGCTAAAAATACACTTTCCAATTGTTATCTGTCCTACTGAGACTACTGCCAGAGTTCAGTTTCTCCTCAATTACACTGAAGTGATGCATTTTTGTCTGATGTTCTTTTAAATCCCTATTATCTCTAAATGCGTTTCCCTGCAATACTAAAAGGTGTCAAGTAAAACACCAGGAAGCTCAAAAAGGCTGTTGTTTTTTTTTTTCTCAATATTTCTTTTTTTTTCCCGTATTTTTATGAGGGTTCATAGGTACAATTTAACTTTATTTTTTTCTGAGCAATGGTTCTCACCTGAGATGATTTTGCTCCCCACGGGACATTTGGCAACGTTTGGATACATTTTTGCTAGTCACAACTGTACAGGTATAGAGACAAGGGAGCTTTTAACTAGCTCGTTAATAGAGGCCGCCGATGCCGCTAAACATCCTACCTTGCACAGGACAGCTTTCATCACAAATGTTTATTTAGCCCACATTTCAATAGAGTTGAGATTGGGAAACCTTGTTACAAAAGAAAAAAAAGTTGATTAGAATTAACTTTGATATGAATTGACATATTTTTAAGCCATCATTTTGAATTTAGATGGCAAGATTAGTGCTTCTATGTAGGGCTTGTAGGATGGAGCTTTCTATGAAGTTGCCAATGAGTCATTAAAATTCTTATTTTTTAAAAAAGTAGTTGTTAAATTTGAGACATTTGTCTTAAGGTCTGAAGACACTTTTCTATTTATATTTCCTTCTTATATATTGCCAATGTATCTAATTAAAGGTAATTTTATGTGACAGTAAAATAGTACTGAAATTCTTTGCAGTTACTTTTACCAGGAAAGGGTCTTATGTAAAACAATTTTATTTTGCTTTATAAAATATTTCTAATGATAGGGTCCAGGACACATTACTCCAAGACATGGCACCTTGGCATTTAAGAAAACAGCATGAACAGGAAGGACATTCTCACCTTCCTCTCCCACACCTCCCCTGAAGTAGGTCATAAAACTTAGGAAAGCTACTCTTTGACCTTCCTATACTCTTCTTTCTGAAGCAGGTCTTAGAACCTTTATTCAAAAATACATTCCTAATATCCAGACCATTCTTCTCATCAAAGACACAGAGACTCCAAGAAGAATTTGAAAAATAGGCCCTTGCTAAGTTCTTCCTAGTTTTTGCATCATTAGATCATCCCTTTGTCTTCCAATCATTTTTTACCACAACTGTCCACTGTTTATCAAACCTATTTTTAAAAACATACAAGTTGCCTGTTTCTTTGGGTCTTTGTTTTCAAAGACTCTTATATCATGTAAAACCTATATTTTAAAAATGTGTATGCTTTTGTTGTTAATCTGTCATTTATTATAGTGACCTCAACCATGAACCTAGTGATAGGTGAGAAAAAGATACTTTTTTTTCACTCTTACACTGAGAAGGCTCAACTTTTATGTGAACTTTGATTCTATTGCAGTAAAGTGAGAAGACTTTAGTGAAACCTAATTGTCTAGTTAAATTTAAATATTTGTAGTTTCCCAGTTATACTTGAGTTTTGGTCTTACTTTTAACACTTTTACTTTCCATTCTTACTTTCATTTTAAGTTTCCTTTTGTACTTTTTTTAAGAGTCGTGATAGGCAACGTCAGTCTTTGAACATTATCATATAATAAAATACTCCTACAAAACATAGAAAAGTAGTACACATGTTGGCAATGCAAAAGAACACTTGATTCAAGGCACAATGTGATCAAGGTCAAACAATATAATCCACATGTGTGGAATGACTGGGGCCAATTATTATACAAACAAGGAAGGAATTAAAAAGATCTGGCTTCTGATACCTGTGTTCACATCTGGTATGACGTCTTAGGTAAATAAACACTTTACCTAAACCTAACTTTGGCACTTTTCTCAGTCTTTTAGTATTAGATTTATACAGTTAACTCCAAAATTGTTCAAAAGTCCTTTCAAGAAAAGTTCCAACATATGGAGGGAAAAAAAAGTGCTTCTTTCAAAGGCCCTTACTAAGCATCAAGTGTTCAATCTGTTTTTTCCCTAAATATATCAACAGAAAGAAAAATATCAATATTTAAAGCAGTGCTTCTCAACTAAGAATGGTTCTATCCCCATGGAGATGCATGACAATATCTGGAGACATTTTTGATCATCACAATGGGTAGAGAAGTCATTATTGACATCTAGTGGGTAAATGCCAAGGATATTGCTAAATTTTCTACAATGCACAGGACATCCCTCCCACACCAAGTAACTATTCAGCCCCAAATATCAATAGTGTTAAAGTTAAAAGCCCTTGATTAAAAGGATAACCTAAAGATGGGGAACCCCATTCCTATAATGCTGCTACTCCAAAGTAAGAAATCACACTAGAAAATATGTTTCTTAGCTAATAATTTCTTTTTCTCTTTTACTTTAAGATAAAAATGTTTAGGATTTTGTGCTTATGATAGCAAAAACATATGTTTAACAACTTTATAAAGCAAATTGAAGGCTTTATTGTGGTTTTTATTTCTATTGTCTCCATGTACCAGGCATCATCCCACACTGCGCATTCTTAAAAGACAAACTAAGCTGGGCTCTGTGGCTCAGCTTGTAATCCTGCGCCTTTGGGAGGCTGAGGTGAGTGGATTGCCTGAGCCCGCGGGTTCGAGACCCGCCTGGGTAGCGAGACCTCATCTCTACAATAAATCAAAAAAATCAGCTGGGCGTGGTGGCGCATGCCTGTAATTCCGGCTACTCGGAAGGCTGAGGTGGAAGGATCGCCGGAGCCCAGCAGGCCGAGGCTGCGGTGGCCGGGAGCGGCCACTGCACTCTAGTCTGGGCGACAGAGTGAGACTCCAACTCAAAAAAAAAAAAAAAAAAAAAAAAGACAAACTAAGCTGGGCTCTGTGGCTCAGCTTGTAATCCTGCGCCTTTGGGAGGCTGAGGTGAGTGGATTGCCTGAGCCCGTGGGTCCGAGACCCACCTGGGCAACTTGGTGAGACCTCATTTGTACAATAAATCAAAAATCAGCCGGGCGTGTTAGCACACACCTGTAATTCCGGCTACTTGGAAGGCTGAGGCGGAAGGATCGCCAGTGCCCAGTGGATCGAGGCTGCGGTGGCTGGGAGCGGCCACTGCACTCCAGTCTGGGTGACGGAGTGAAACTCCAACTCAAAAAAAAAAAAAAAAGACAGACTAGTCTTTCAGGTACATTAGAGCACAGACCACCTCAGAAACAAACTCCTGAATATCTGACTTCTGAATTTAAATAACTTCTAAAAGATTCTCCCAAAACTGACTCTTAGATTGTAGACAAGAGATGTCCTAAGACTTTTTAGCAAGACCTCCAACCACTAGCCCTATTAGGTCCTCAAACCATAAAGTTTGAGTAAGACATAATTGGAATAAATAAAAAGTATTATTTTCTAATTTATCATGTAAGAAATCCATGGGATGTCTTCTCCTCAAAAGGCAGTACAAAGGAAAAATATAAATAGCTTTGATAAGATTTACCAAAATTAAACAGTAAATTAAAATAAAATAATAGAGAAAAAAGTAGATGATGATTACAAATAATTGGTTATTAATAGAAAATAGATATTCAGGCCATATTCTTGATGTTTGATGTTAATAAGAACCATGGGCAACACTTTCACACCCTTGCCTAATCCATTGTGGTGCCAGTTCAGGGACCTTGTTTGATGGAAAACATTGTGAGTCTAACATTGTGTTAAGTTTTATTTCAATTTTAATATGTATGAATTGTGAAAATATTTGTTTTGTTTTGCTTGTTTTTTGAGCCAGGATCTCACTTTGTCACCCAGGCTGGAGTGCAGTGGCACAAACAGGGCTGACTGCATCCTCAACTTTCTGGACTCAGGTGATATTTCTGTCCCTGCCTCCCAAGTATTGGGACTACAGTTGTGTGCCACCAAGTTCAGCTAATTTTCTGATTTTTTTTTTTGTTGAAATGAGTTCTCCCTATGTTGTCTAGGTTGGTCTCAAACTGCTGATCTCAAGCAATCCTCCCATCTCGGCCTCCCAAGGTGCTAGGATTACAGGCGTGAGTCACTGTGACTGGTCATGAGAGAATTTTTAGATGTCTTAATTAAACATTTAAGCCAGCCAAGCATCTTTTGCTTAGCTCATAGTTGGTACACATCAAATTTGCACATACTCCACAAGTGTGAAAAATATTAATATGAATGAATTATTCCAAATATAAAATATTTTATTTTATTTATTTTATTTTATTTTATTTTTGAGGTGGAGTCTCACTCTGTCGCCCAGACTGGAGTGCAGTGGTCGCTCCCGGCCACCGCAGCCTCGACCTACTGGGCTCCGGCGATCCTTCCACCTCAGCCTTCCGAGTAGCCGGAATTACAGGCATGCGCTACCACGCCCGGCTGATTTTTTGATTTATTGTAGTGATGAGGTCTCGCTGCCCAGGCAGGTCTCAAATCCGCGGACTCAGGCAATCCACTCACCTCAGCCTCCCAAAGGCGCGGGATTACAGGCTGAGCCACCGAGCCCGGCTCCAAATAAAATATTTTAAACTGATGTTTTATAATTGAGGTAACTAAAGCAGAAAGTTTATTCAATTTACCCAAAGGCACAGGAAGAGTGAGCAGAAGTGCGAGGATCTAAACATCACTTTGCTGTTCAAAATAGAAAAACAGAGAAAACAATCAACAGCAAATATTTTTTGACATTACCAAGACCTTTTTATGCACATACAGTTTTTTTAAAAATAAAACTTTTATTATTCATATTGTCTTGTGATCTTTTCTCACTTAACAATGCATCATACACATTATTCCAAACCAGTGATCAACAAGTCCCTGATTGGTATCTGATTTGCAATCTATGGAACACTCTTCCATAAGATGGTAAAAGTGAAGCCAGCAGAAACTAAACCAAATTTTTTTTAAAAAAAAAAAGGTTGCCAAGGGCTGAGTGGATAGGATAAAGAGTTGTCGCTCAATGCATGTGAAATTTCAGTTATGCAAGATAAATAAGTTCTAGTAATTCAATGTAAACATAATGCTTATAGATAACTATGATATTGTGCACTTAGAAATTTGTTAAGAGTGTAGATCTTATATTAAGTGTTCTTAACACGGGGGACTAGGGCATGAAGAAACTCATGAAGGTGATAGATGTGTGTATTACTTCGATTATGGTGATGGTTTCACAGATTATAAATATGCTCAAATTCATCAAATTGTGTACATTAAATACATGAAGGCTTTTGTATATTAATTATACCTCCACAAAACTGTAAGGAACAAAAAAAAGCAGAAGCGATTAACAACAGATAAACAATATATTTTAAAGGTACTGATAATATTCATAGCTATTATAATTTCTTACCAATATTGTTAGCTATTATTTCAAAGCACTATATACACTAAGGGTGAAATTCATCTTGATGATAGTTCATATAAATACATACTTTCAATAGATCTTGATAAGTTCAATTTTTTCAGCTTACTTCTTATTAGATCCTGTTAGACTCTACTGTTTTAACTTATAATATGCCTGATTAAGAGCTCATAAAGGAATATGAATAACTCAAAACTGCAACACACAGCAATAAACTGAAGAGAAATATAAATCCTTCCACCTCAGCCTCCCAAGTAGCTAGGACTACAGGTACGTGCCACCATGCCCAGCAATTTTTTTTTTTTTTTTTTGTAGAGATGAGATCTTGCTATGTTGCCCAGGCTGGTCTCGAACTCCTGGCTTCAAGTGATCCTCCCACCTTGGCCTCCCAAAATTTTGGGATTATAGGCATAAGCCACCATGCCTGGCTGTTTGTTCAGTCTTAAAATGAGTACTTATTGAATATGCCTAAATATAAATTATGAGCTAGTAGTAAAAGAACCAATAGAGAGAGAGGGGAAAGAATCTACTAGAGGAGGATGATTAATGGGGAAAAACTGAATACAGGGCCAGAGAGTGAGCTATTGCAACATATAGACAAAGAGCTTTCCTTCTATAATTAGTGGAACTAGAGTAAGACATGAAAACATTCCATCCACCAAGATGCAGCTTTACTCATGCTATGCCGGGAACCAGACATAAATGCAGGAGAGAATGAGCGGACAGCAAAGAACCATTATGATAACGCAGAATCAACACAACAAAAAAGATAGTAGCCCAGAGATGAACTGAGGTTATGAAAGCATCTGAGCATCTGAAATGGAAATAGATATAATCATGCTTTGCAACACTCATGTGCATATAAAGGCATGAGCAAATACATAAAGAAAGCTAAGTTATTGACAGTACTATTTATTGAAAGATGGTTTTACATTTTTCTCTTCTTTTCAAAATGTAGTTTTAAATTGAAATACATTTGATCTGGGAACCTAACAATTTCTTGAATCCTGCAGTCCCAACTTTGTATGCCATATTAAGAACATATATACATTATTACTTCATGCCAATAACAAGGAGATAACACTGCCTTCCCAGAGTAAATAGATCATTGCCAATCAAGTAGCTGAGTGGAGGGAGAATAAAGAAACTGAGAAAGAAAACTGTAGGAATAGGAGCAAGAAAGGCTAGATAGATGTCGAGTAGGGAGAACTCCCACTTTCCAAACTAAAAACCTTCCTATTTGTAACAAGATGTAGAGGTGGTATGTTGCTTTTGTAATTTAACCTCATTAAACCTATATACTTTGTGCAGTAATTATTTCCTAATTGAAGACATCATTTAATATCAAAGAAATATGAATTAAGCTATGAAACTGATTAACATTTTGGATCTCATCAGGAGGCTTTGCTCGAAGTTGTCTTTGATTTTATAGGTCCACGGGGAGGAAAATCATAAAGAATCAAAGACTTGGAATAATAAAATAAATAAAAATAAAATAACAGCATCCAAATTTGGCCTCCAGAGTTGCAAATTGCTTTTCTGTTTGCAAATTAGATTTCTTTTCATAGTACTGTTTCTGCAAAACAAGGGTTCCGTTTCTACTTCCTTTTCTAAAGCTTTCATATATAAGGAGGCCATTGAATACTTAGAGCTGTAAGAACAGCTCAATTTCATGGTTTCTACCCAAACCATGGATCCAACTGTGGCATAGTACAAAGGGTTCAAATTCATGGTTTTTCTTTCAGAAGGGGACTTGGAGTACTTGAGGCAATAAGAGAATAAATCATATACATTTACATAAGTTATTTATTATTTTATTATCTAAATGTACTGTTTTCTTCCTACAGTGATATTGGCAACCATAATGATGTGAGCTCTGAAAATTGGAAATAATTCAGTTTAGTAAAAATCATACTGATTAAAATGAACAGTAAAAGACATTGAACTTAGTTTTATTAGACGTGCTCCTTTTTGTTTGTAAGAACTATGGAGAGACTTAAATAAATTAGACAGTGTTTTAGGTGTCTATAAGACATTCACAGCTCTACTATTGAAAAGCTCCCTTGTAAGGCAGCTCAGAGACAATATCAAGTATTATCTTCACAATAATTCACTGTCTTCAGAAAGCAGCTGCTAAGACAAATGAAGGCATGAGATTTAGATAAAAACTGAGGATCTCTTTCCATCTGTGCCTCCCTAACCAATCAGGATAATAAGAAAACTGTTCTTTTTTATGAAATGCCTTGCAGCCTGTGTCTTTTCATATCTCACCTTTGGGATATCATCATAGTTATACATTGATGAATTACAAGGTCCTTAAGAAGTTGACTGGACTCCATGACTCACGTCTATAATCCCAACACTCTGAGAGACCAAGGAGGGAGAATTGCTTGAGGCAAGGAGTTAGAGACCAGCCTGAGCAGCATAGTGAGACCTCCTCTCTACAAAAAAAAAAAAAAAACTTTAAAAATGATCTGGGAGTGGTGGCATGTACCTGTTTTCCCAGGTATTCAGGAGACTGAGACAGAAGGATTGCCTGAACCCAGGAGTTTGAGGCTGCAATGAGCTGTGATTGTGCCACTATACTCCAGCCTAGGTGACAGAGTGAGATGAAGAAGAAGAAGGAGGAGGAGGAGGAGGAGGAGAAGAAGAAGAAGAAGAAGAAGAAGAAGAACTAGTAATAGTAGTAGTAGTAGTAGTAGTAGAAGAAGAAGAAGATTACCAACTAGTGAGAACCGAAATAATTAAAATCAAGAGAATAAGTAAAACAATGAGATCACCCACATGAGAGGCACGCGTTTTTGTATGACCTCCTATTGCTGACCTCCTTTCCTTGGAATGTGGGGAGCCTGGGTGAAACCAAGGCCAGAGTTCCAGGAGCTGAAATGGAGTGTGGAAATTAGGGAGGGGAAGCAAGTTTTTGGCTGAGAAACAAAAGGGGATTAACACTCCAGTCTCAGATGAGGGCGTGGGAATCAAGAGGAGTGGAAACATTAGGTGGCAAGGGTGGAGTAGAGACAGAACTCAAGGGAAGTCTCAATAAAGAACACGCAAGGTAGTCAAGGCAGGTTTAAGAGGTAAAGCACAGACACTTCCAGACATAGTGGGACACACAGCACTGAAGTCCTTTGTTCGGAACCATAATTGGGCCCATGGGTGGGGTGGGAACCATGAAACTGAATTGTTCTTATAGCTCTAAGTATTCAATAGCCTCCTCAGATATGAAAGTTTCAGAAAACAAAGTAGGAATAAAACAATAGTTTCACAGAAAACAGACCTATGAAAAGAAATCGAATTTGCAAACAGAAAAACAATTTGCATCTTTGGATACTAAAAATAAGCTAAGTCTCCAAGTTAGTCCAAATTTAATAAATCAAAATGTTATCTTACCTTTAAAAAACCATAATAATTCCTTCACAGTTTATGAGCATCAGGATGGAATTATCATTTTGCTCCATTTTGAGGAATCTTATGCCTTTTATGCCAGTGGAAATAATGCCTGTTATGGTTAGAGTCTGTCCAAGATGTAGTGATTTTATTAATCTGGGTAGAGTAAGCTATACCTGGGTAAAATACTAACCCTGAAACATCATTTGACTAACACAGCTAAGGTTTATTTCTTGTTCACACCACAAGTCCAATGTGAATCAACAGAACAGCAGTTCTCTTGTGCATAATCAGGTAAAGAGAGACTAATAGGATCCTCCATCTGCAGCGTAGCTGGTAGTCATGAGGAGAGATGAGACAGATTAGAGAAATACAAAGACTTTTCGTTGCTTCAGCTTGGAGTTCACACACCTTGACCACACATGGTTCATGGCCAGACCTTGACTGATGGTTCCTCCTCAAAGCAATGGGAGTTGGGAAGTATAATCTCCCATAGCAGGGATAGAATGAAGAATTGGGTGTTTGAAAATACTAGTAATATTTACCATGTTTGACATTTTAAAATAATCAAGATAAGATAATCTCTCTTTTCTAGGGAAAAGAGAAGGGCATTAAAACAATGAAAACAAAACCAATATGGACATAATTAAGAAATAACTCCAGAAAACCCTTAAGAATTATTTAAAATTAAAGTATTTCAGTTACTCTATAATGTACAGTTACTGCACATTTAAGATTTCCTTCAAATACAGGAAAAAATAAGTTAGTGATTGAACCTCTCAAAAGCAGTCTTTGAAACAAGGCAGGATGAAATTCTGCTTTCTAGAAACTGGTGAGACCAGAGGTAACAGAGAAGTGAATATCTAGATGGATCACATTATTGGGGTCACGTGTTCACAAGAGAATTAAGCCTTGGTTCAAGTTCAGAAATAAGAAGCTGAAGAAATGAGCCTTCGAGACTAGCTAATGAAAAAGACAAGCCAAATAAAAGAGAGAGGATAAGGTAGGAATTTCAAAAGGCAAAGATGGGTAGTTTTTAAGTCACTAAAGGATTGCTTCAGGTTCAGAGAAGGGATCATTGATGCTCATTTTTTTTTTTGAAGTTGATAGGAAGAAGGAAAGAACACAAGGGAACCAAGAGTAATTCTGAAACAACAGTTATAAGCCCTAACTTTTCAGATTAGGTTTCTTGGTGTTCTCAGTGTTTCTTCCATGTCTTTTTCTCTGAATCTTGGGCTGAAAAGCACTAGCAATGGCATTGGACCAGTGGGAATCTTCACATTTAGAATCTGAAGAGTTCGGTTTTAGCAGAATTTGAATGGATTTGGCAGGTCTCATTTTCAGACTGAGACAAAGCAAATGAGTCAGGATAGGGATTCTTAGACAGACTAAATTTCATTTGCATTTTAATGTAGACCAGAAACTCTATTAGTAGTATTACTTTAAAATGTTTTTCTGGATTTTAACCATTCTTATCATTTAGGATTTTTAAAAAATCTTCTATTTCCTTGTATGTATTCAGTTAAATCCTTAACCACCCCAAATAGGCTTTTGTTCCAGAAAATACAGCTATGAGGGTGATGAAAATCCAGGTTGAGCAACAGGCAGTGCCAAGCAGGAATAAGGATTAACAGTCAAGATGCTTTAGTTCCATGGAAGCACAAAGAAAATAAAGGAGTCAGTTTAGGATTTAGGTAGAGCCCAGTAGGAGGCCTTTGCCTGCCTTAAAACAATTTATTCAAAAGAGTTGGTCCAGGCAGTTGTTACTGGTAACTTTGTTTCTGTATATAAAGTCACCCATAGCTTTTCAAAGCCATGATGGGATTATAAAGTAGAGAAAGCAGATCAGGCTCTGGGTCTACTCCCGTCATAAACTTTAGTGTCCATCGCAGACATTCTAAACATATTTTCTACTCTGGTATCTAAGTCACTGATTAAAATATTAACAGCCCAAGAGGTAACCTCTGTGGAATGGCATTTTCTGTGTCTCCTCGGGTTGACACTAAACCACTGATAATATTTGTCAAAATGGGACACCAACCAGCTGTCTTTTCTCATAGCACATGCACTTGCAGTTGTTCATGAGGAATTAAGATTGTAACAGCAGGGACATTAAGGGTTAGTCTTGACAGTTTAAGGAGAGGAATGCATCGCTGAGCTTCATCCAAGTCAGAATTCCTTCTTATTTTAGAAAGAAAATGATTTCAGTTGATGAAATTTAATTTGAAAAGAGCTGAGGATACGGAAATGTAGAAGACATCTTAAATGACGGCAAAACAGGAAAACATTGAACATTGTTGGTCACTGCTTTTCAATCAAGATGCACATAATTGAAATAAAGTTCTCAGTGGTTAGCATAGGATCAGTGGTAGAAAAATCATGCTTGAGAAAGTAAAAAGTCAGAGAAGCTTTTTACAGGGTTTGAAAGAATATCTGACAGACACAACAGTTTCACTCAGACCCATTGGGTAAGCAGATTTGGTGGTTAGGGACTGATATCCAACTTGTTGGCCTGAGAGTGACTTGGACATGGCTCCCATCACTTCATTGACACAATGAAGAAAGAAATCCAGCGTGAAGAGAAACATAAGCTCTAGGTTTTGAGGTTAAAGGCCTAACAAGCAAGTGTCTGATCCCAAGGGGTATGCTGAGATTGCAAGATCCCCAGCAATTGTTCTGGGGATGGACTTCCAGACTTGTGTCCATGTTGGGGCACTTTCCCCTGAACAGCACTCCACTGCAAAGTGGATCAAAAGAGAAGGACAGAGTGGCTACACCCTAGCCCCATCTGTTAAAACATCCTCTCTAGAGGCTGCCATGTCTCTAGACCTGGGGTATGTCCACTCCATGAAGAGGACTTGGCAATTCCCCATTGGTGAGAAAGGGGTAACGGAATCTATGCTTATGCTTCATTTCATTATTCTAAATTCATATTTTACATGTGTTTGAAAATATACATGATACACTAGAACACTAAATTGTACATGAAATAATAAATAAATATACATACAGAGGGAAATAATAAATATACATATGGAGGCATGTTTAATTTTTTATTCAGAAAAATACATACAATCACAAAAAATTGGAGGCCATTGTTCTAGATTGTCCCCTGCCCCCAGTCGAACATTCATAAGAAGGCAGGGCCTTTGAAAGACATTACTTTTATAATAATCCTCTAAAAGTCACTCAGAGGAAGCCTCTTGACCTAGAATAGTGATCAGGCTAAGGTTCCTGTAGGGCAGAGGGAAGGAATGAAGAGAGAGAGAAAATGGAAAATGAAAACTCCTTTTCTTGGTTGACATCTTTCTTCAATAATAAGCCTTTAAACCAAAGACCCCAACTGCTCACCTTCCTCATCCTTACCTCCCTGGCATACCCCACATACTGTGGTGTGAACCTCAGAAATTGTCAGCTAATGATCCGTTAAACTCAAGAAACCAGATCCAGAGCAAAGGGGTTCATCCAGGAAAGGGTGTGTCATGGGTCATGGGTCAAAGATAACAAGTAAACCTCAGGAAGATGCACTTGCAGATCAGGAAAAAGCAGCATTCCTCAAAGGTGTCAGACCGTGAGAAGAGGACACTGACCTCACAACCGAAAACTGAGATACCAGGGTCAAGATCGCAGGTTGTATGCAGACAGTCCCTGGCCAAGTCCAGCCTAAAGACATTGCTTCCTCACCGCAGGTCTTTTATAAAATTTTAAATGTGTCATAAACATTTAAAGCTTCAGTGATTTTATACAGAAAACACTCCTCTGTATGGCTTCTCTTAAAGCCCTGGATCCACATTCTGGAATAGCCGCCAGGTGGAGGCCGTGTTTTGCTTCTTCTGAGAAGGGCAGAGTCTCTGGCTCTGGTTGCTTCCCCCACAGGACTGCTGTACATATCCATGCTTGTATTCACTGTTCCAGATTCTCAGAGGTGGCAGCACATAGGGAGAAGTCAGGGAGGCAAACAAGAAGCTCAAATGGTCAGCCCATTCTCACTTCTCTCCCAACCCCACCACTACCATGCGCCAGGCACTCTTCTAGGAATCAGTGATAGGAAAAATCCAAAGCAAGCAGAAAAGGAGGTGGCTGCTTCCGTTAAACTTATGTTCTAGTTCAGAAAATTGAGGAATAAATCAATAAATTTGGCTGGGTGTAGTGGCTCATGCCTGTAATCCCAACACTTTGGAAGGCTGGGATAAGAGGATTACCTGAGACCAGGGGTTCGAGACTAGCCTGGACAACTTGGTGAGACCTCATCTCTACAATAAATCAAGAAAAATTAACCAGGCATGGTGGCGCATGCCTGTAGTTCCAGCTATTTGAAAGGCTGAGGAGGAAGGGTCTCCTGAACCGAGCAGGTTGAGACTGCAGTGGCCATGAGCATACTACTGCATTCCAGCCTGGGTGACAGTAAGACTCCAAATTTTAAAAAAATCAATAAGTTCATTATCAATGATAATATATGTATTAATATATTTAATAATAAATACGAGCAATCCTCTTTCAGGTCCCCTCCCGCTTGGGAGCTTTTTTGTCTTTTTAATAAACTCCTGCTTTCTCACTCCCCCCCAATTAATAATAAATACAATGATTTCAAAATATAATATATGATAATATTTATAATACCTAAAATAACATTAATACATATTAATATTAAGAAATATGATGTATTTTGAATGTTGTTATGAACCAGTTACTGTTCTTTCTGTTAAATATTTTGAGTTCTTTTACACATATGAATGCCCACAGAAACCCCAGGGAAAATAACGTCATCCTGTGTACAAACAGTAAACTGAGACATGGAGACAAGCAACTTGGATAAACTCACACAGCTGACATGAGGTGGAGTCTCCGTGGGCCCCAGCAGTCTGGTTTCGAAGCAAGGTGATTCACTACCATGCTACACTGTTAGGAATCGAGCATGTTAAAATGGGCTGATGGAAAAGGGAAGGCTGGACCGGGCAGATACTTTAAATTTGGGGGACAAGAAAAGCCTTTCTCAGGAGGCAACACTGAAGCTAAAGTCAAAAAACCCAACTCTGCACAAACTAGGAAGAGAGCACAGTAGGCAGGAAAACACTCGCCCAAAGGCCTGAGGTTGGAAGGACCTGGGCTTGTGGAGGACCTGGGGGTCAGTATGGCTGGACCTTGATGGGCAGGTCAGAGGGAGAGAATTACAAAGATAAGGTTGAAGAGGAAAGCGCAGGCCACATTCGGTCTGGGCTTCCAATGTAAAGGGATAGAACTTAGATTTTATTTCATTTGGAAGCCCCTGGAGGATTACAGATGGAAGGGTATCATAATCAGTTTGACATTCCCCAAATATGGAAAACTCACATTTGCCTGGGCTCTTTGTAAACTGACCATTCTTGCTTGCACCTCCAGATTCCTCTCCCACTATTTCTCCTTAATGTATTTTGGGCTCTCACTCCAGTGTTCTAGTACCTCGTGTTCTAGCACCAACTCTGTGCAAACAAAGCCCTGAATGTAGCAGTTGACAATTTCTGTGGCATGATTACTTTCACCATAGCTGATTTCAAGCTATCAATGGTTCAACCACTACCTTGCAAATTTTCTGAATATTTAACAATCAGCTCTTGAGAATCCATTTAAGGTTTCAACCTAAATATCTTGATCTTCTGAAACTCACTAGGTCCTTACCTTGCCTTTCTACATCCTGTTCTCTTTGCCTGTAAAACATAACCATTCTAGAGCTGAAGTTAAGAGCAGAACCTTTGGTTTCAGATGGACTTGGAGTCAAGTCTCAGCTTTGTAAATCATGATCTTTGGAAAAATCCTTCACTTCCCTAAATCCTTTTTATCTCATTTGTAATATGGGAGGTACCAGTCCCTACCTCAGGGTGTTGTTATAAAAATCGAATAAAATAATGTATCAGTATTCAGCAGAGTACTTGAAATGTTATTTTATGTACTTCATAAGAATTTTAGTGGAAAACAGTGTGGTGATTGCTAAAAGGTCTAAAACTGACCTTCCATATATGACCCAGCAATCCCCCTTCTGGGAATATACCCAGAGGAACTCAATTCATTCTATGACTAGACATGCACATGCATGTTTATTGCAGCATTATTCACAATAGCAAAAACATGGTACCAACCATGCTGCCCATCAAAAGTAGATTGGATAAAACAAATGTGGTACCTGTACACGATGGAGTATTACACAGCCTAAATAAGGAAAAAATTATGAACTTCACAGCAACTTGGATAAATTTAGAGTCTATAATACTCAGTGATCTATTACAGAAACAACAAACTGAGTACCACATATTCTAACTCATAAGCAGACCCTGAACATTAATCATAACACTATAAGAAAGGGAATGACAGTAGCAGGACACTGCCGGGAGAGAGAAGGGGACACATAACATCAATAAGGGTACCTGATCTCAAGCCAGGGGAAGTGGGGACCAAAGGGAGGCTCAAACTTTACCTGTGCAATGACCACTTATCTACTTAATGTTGAATTGTGCCCGACATCTATAAAATAAAATAAAATAAAAATTATTTTGCTCATCTACTCACTTTCCATAGCCTTTATTGGGAGCTAGAAAAGCTGTAAATTTCTCAAGTTTCCTATTAGTAGCCTGTCTTTCAAGCCTTAGAAGTCCTGCCTGGTTTTCACTATCTCTAAGATGCCTTCTAAAATCCACGCAAGAATCTTTGTCTTTCATACAGAAAAGAAATCCTAAATTATAGGAAATATATCTGATATGATATAAAGACAAATAGTGGCTTAGAGTATTAGCATTTATTAACAGAGTTTTTTGATGAAAAAAAATACTTCAAGACTCCAGTAGGAGAAGTTTCCTGCCACTGTGTTTTACCTTGATTTTAGAGATTTTGTAAGAGAGAGAGAGAGAGAGAGAGAGAGAGAGAGAGAGAGAGTGAGAGAGAGAGAGTGAGTGAGAGTGTGTGTGTGTGTGTGTGTGTGTGTGTGTGTGTGTGTTGAAGGTTCTCTCCTTGTAGCAGCTCTATCCAGTTCACTGCAGCCTCGACCTCCTGGGCTAAAAAGATCCTTTCAACGCAGCCTCCTGAGTGACTAGGACTACAGGAACACACCACCACACTCAGCTAATTTTTTTTTTTAGAGAGGAGGTTTCACTATGTGGCTAGGCTGGTCTTGAAATTGTGGGCTTAAACGATCCTCCTGTCTCAGCCTCTTGAAGTGCTGGAATTAGAAGCATAAGCCACTGTGCCTGGACTTTATTTATTTTTTTACTGGCAGTCACTTGAGCTAAGTAACTATGTCTTAGCCTTCCCTGCCAGTTTTTATTCACTAGAATCCTATAGATACTTCATCTTAGTGCTTAGTGGTATTAACACTTAAAATAGCTTTATTCATTGACTACTAAAGATGTCAGTTCTAGTGACAGCTCTATCCAAATTTTGTGACCTTGTTTGAATTCCAAATTCTAAGACTTCCCACATTAGAATGAATTCAGAGTTTATACCTGCTCTAAAATTCAATGATTATATATTTTAAAATATTTATAAACTCCAAGAATACCTTCAAAACCAACAGAAAAAGTAAATTTGGCACCATTCTTGTGAGATTACCATAAACCTAGGCCTCTGTGGCAAATCAAAGCAGAGTATTGAGGCAATTATATGAATAATTCAGAAGCAATATAAAATAAAATTAAGTAGAACAAGAGCTTGCATTTCTAATGGTATCAGAATTCTTTTAATTTAGTTTTATTTAGAAATCACTAGAACTTCAGTATATACTGTATTTATATTAAGAAATCATCAAAGTTGCATTTTTCTTTAAATTCAGAGTTTTTTTTTTCTTCCTAGAGATCCCATATCAAAATCTTGCTTAAAGAATTATTTTGGGTCAATATCAAGTCAAATATGTTAAAAAGCAACCCAGATCCTCTTGTTAATTTCCTGGTCAAATTTTAAAATGTATTTAAGATATTAGAAATAAAAAACTCCATCAGCTAAGATGACTCAATTATTTCTTTAAATGTACTATGCTCTAGCCAATGTATCTATAGGTCTAAAATCTTAGACTAGTGCCTATCTTAAAATTCATATTTAATGTACTTCAATTTTTTTAACTCAAAGATTGACATTACTGTGTTTTAAATTATCTCAATATATTGCCAACACATTTAGGGCAGCTATTTGTTAGCTCCTGAAAGCTAATGTGCAAACCACCATGCACCCTCTGCGGTGTAGTCAGTGAGACTGGTGGCATGTGAACTGCAAAAATGGCTGTATATCTCTTCAACAAGGCAGGGCTTCAGTCCAGAAAGAAACTGTGGCTTACTATTAAGCATTTTATATCAGCAGGCGAATAGTCACCATGACCAGGATCAAAGGAATTTTATCCTGACATATATTTCAGGTGGTAATAAGTATTAAGCCCCCAACACTGTTATCTCCAATTCCTAACTCAGGGATAAATTATACAATATCTTTTCTGGCATGTTTCACAATCCTGGTGATAGCAAATTTATATTACGGAATATGTAGTTTTAAATTATCAAACACATTTTTCTTTATTGGGCCTTGCACATCTATGATTAGTTCGAGAGCTATCAAACTTGAAAGAAAATGTTTAAAAGTTAAAAATTTGAATTCTAGAATGCTGAAAAACAGGTGCTCATAAAACAGGGACAAATGATTTCATAAATCCCTCACCCATATTCTGTCACTTGCATTAGTTCCTTTATCCTGTAAATTCCTACAAAATGAAGATTATCTTTTAGGGTCAATGAAATTTCCAGCATCTCCCAGGGCAGCATCTTCAGAGTCCCAACTGAGTCTGAAATGTTGATTTTAGAGTTAGTTTATTAATTAAGCACTAGACTCATCTTAAGTGTGCAGTAATTAGGATGTCACTGATGCTTTTGTAGAGAGGCAAGCACATAAGTACAACTCTAACATATTCCATCTGGATTCCTGAAAAGTAGAATTTTTCTTAAAAGAAAAACGTTCTTTTTTTTTCATAGTGAGGCCTTGATGCTTTATTGGTCAATGAAGAGAGATAAATGATTCATGTTGCTGGAAAAAGAGAGAGAGAGACAAAGAGAGAGAGAGAGAGAGAGAGAGAGAGAGAGAGAACTCTGCCAAATATGGCTGGCAGATTTTCTATCCAGAGTTCACAGAGGCCAAGAAAGGCTGCCCTTGTATATCTAGTCATTTTTCCACAAGAGGGTGAAAAACTCCATTCATCTCATAGATATGTTCAACTTGGCCCTGGGGTAGCACCGGACCCTAGATGGATTTAGTACTGAGACTGTAATATTCACCACAAGGCTTTGAATAGACCCCAGCTGTACCAGTTGCCACGGGTGAACCGGAAAACCCACATGACTGTGGTCTTCCGGTGGTTTGACATTCTCTCCTCAGGCTTTGCTGGAGAGGTGTGACTCAGCTGTGAGCCATGGCAGGGCCTTCCTTAGTCCTAAGGGAAGAATCAAGGGGAGAGAACTGAATGTTTGCTAACGTAACTGCCATCTGCCACTGTTAAGTCTTACGGTGACAGAGTGCACGTTAATGCCAGATAGACTGAGAACACACACCATCTGTTCATTGCCCTGAAATAAAATTAACTAGGTCATCTGGATTTGGAAGCCTATCTGGAATTGTTGACATCTATTCCCAACCTTGGGGATGAAAACTTTTCCCCTTGTTACATCATTCAAATTACCTGAAGAAATATTTTCACCCTAATCCTTCTAGGTGGAGAAAGTACAGTTAATAGATAATTCAGTGATAACCATTTATGTGTTAACAATAAATAAGATTTTTTCTAACCCCACATTACTATATTTATAAGCAATAACAGTACACATTGCTATCCTCCTGAATCATTCTACAGGGAAAATGTGTAATAAATTTAATTTCAAGAAAAATATGCAAAATCTATGTGGACTTCAGTCTTTGTTAACCAGATAATGAGATTCAAATTTATTGATTTCCAGGCACTCAAAGTAGAAAGGAGCTGTAAAGAGCTAGCTATAAAATGTTTTGTTCTGCTTAACTACTTAAAAGGTAATAGGACTTCAACAATTGAACCAAGGAAATGACTGAAGAAGTGGTAAAAAATGTTATTTTTCCCCCAAGAAGAGTGGCAGGAAAAAGCTCTAATTCATTTTTTGCCCAGAAAAACTTGCCCTGATCTCCCTACTCAGTATCTCTTACCTTCCAGTAACTCATTTATCAATCTGTTCTTATACCTCTCAGTCTAGTATTGGGCCCAGTCAGTATAGGTCTAGTAGTGTATTTCAGCTGAGCAGATGACACAGGAAAGAAGGAAATAAAATAGAATAAAAGGTTATTCTCAGATATTTATTACCTGGACTGGAAGTATATAGTTTTTTTTTTAAGAAATCTCTTTAAAATATTCTATTTCCAAACGTCAATTCAAATAAACTTATAGGAGAAATTACTGCTGAAGAGCTTATGGACATCAATGACAGGAAATAACACCGTTCATTTAGACAAGCTGTAATGTGCTGACTTTAAATCAATCTAGTGGAGCTATCCTTAAGTCCCAAGAGATTCCAGTTTTAAAATGAGCTTTCACAAGATTATTGAACAGCCTCTATTACTAGCACTATCTGGTAGTAGACATTTTTATAGACTCTTACACCTTAATTTGTTAAAAAATTTGAACAGAATATGTTTGTAATCAATTACTAAGTGTATGAGTGAACTTCATATGTCCAGCATTGAATTTATAGTTCTGGAAAAGGCAAAGAGGTATGCAGTGTGATTCCTTGTGTTCATATCTACTTAGATAAATAAGCTGTAAATGCTATGCATAAAAATATGACAAGGATACCAAATTGCATAAAATGTGCCAAAGAAAAGTTACCTTCTACCATCTAGAGTAGACCTCCACTATTCTCTCACATAGTACCTTATAATTCCTCTTCATAGTTTCAATTACTGTCTCTATAGTATTTCTTTCTTTTTTTTTTTCTTTTTTTTTTGAGTTGGAGACTCACTCTGTCGCCCAAACGGGAGTGCAGTGCACTCCCCGCCACTGCAGCCTCGACCTGCTGGGCTCCGGCGATCCTTCCGCCTCAGCCTTCCGAGTAGCCAGAATTACAGGCATGCTACCACGCCTGGCTGATTTTTGATTTATTGTAGAGATGAGGTCTCGCTGCCCAGGCGGGTCTCGAACCCGCAGGCTCAGGCAATCCACTCACCTCAGTCTCCCAAAGGCACGGGATTACAGGCTGAGCTACCGCGCCTGGTTTTATAGTATTTATTTCTAGGTTTCCCTTAATATCTGTGTCCCTACCTCATCCCCATCCTTATAAGCTCCATGAGGCCAAATACTACCTATAATCATATTCATTGTTTTATCCCCATGCTTAAAACAGCGTCTGAAATATAGTGGGTGGGGACTCATTCAATATTTGTTGAATTAATTTTTTAAATAGGCCATTTTCATGGTCTAGTGGAATATAATGAAATGTAAACAAACAGATCATGGTGACAGTCTTTCCTTCACCGATTTATTTGTTTATTCAAGTGTTTATTTAGTACATACTATGTCAATCTTGTTCTTAAGATATGGATATATTACTGAATAAAATTTATATAACCACTGACCACATGGACCTCACAGAGGAGGATATCATTACTGGAAAATCAAACTATAAGAATTTATCATTATAGGTAAACATTAGAATTGTAAAATGTAGCCGGGCTCGGTGGCTCAGCCTGTAATCCCGTGCCTTTGGGAGGCTGAGGT
>NW_007258838.1:136692-162056 GCF_000164805.1 Carlito syrichta
CTCTACAATAAAATCAAAAAATTAGCCGGGCGTGGTAGCGCATGCCTGTAATTCCGGCTACTTGGAAGGCTGAGGCGCAAGGATCGCTGGAGCCCAGCAGGTCAAGGCTGCAGTGGCTGGGGCGGCCACTGCACTCCAGTCTGGGTGACAGAGTGAGACTCCAACTCAAAAAAAAAAAAAAAAAAAAGAATTGTAAAATAATAACAGCGATTTGACTTACTCTTGGGGTAAAGGAATAAAAAGGAAAGCACACATGCAAATAAGCAGGGAAATTACAATTTTTAGAAATAAGAGGAATCACTGAGGACAACTGAAGAAATAAAACATGTTTCATGGAAGTTTCACAGAGAAGCAGAACTGATGCCAAGAGTTAATTCCTCCTGTCCTTCAAGGCTCAATTATATTCACACGCACAGACTCCTAACTTTAGCTGAATCTTTCTCAAGACATTTTGTTTTCAAATAATTTGAGCATTAGGTCTTTCATTATTTAAAGTTTATATTTTTGTTGCTTTTCAAACTAAATACATTTACATTGTGCCATCTTCTCTTCTCTATTTAATATATCACAGGTATTTTGGTTTGTTAAGAAACCTCAAGAGTCGAAATTTCTTCTTCAAAAATTAACTTAAGAAAATATCAGAAGTAGCCGGGCTCGGTGGCTCAGCCTGTAATCCCACATTTTGGGAGGCTGAGGTGAGTGGATTGCCTGAGCCCGCGGGTTCGAGACCCGCCTGGGCAACTTGGTGAGACCTCATCTCTACAATAAATCAAAAAATTAGCCAGGCGTGGTAGCGTGCACCTGTAGTTCTAGCTACCTGGAAGGCTGAGGCGGAAGGATCGCCAGAGCCCAGCAGGTCGAGGCTGCGGTGGCCAGAAGCGTGCCACTGCACTCCAGTCTGGGTGACAGAGTGAGACTCCAACACGGAAAAAAAAAAAGAAAATATCAGAAGTAATAACAAACAAACACAACAGATCATGGTTGAATAAGAACATTCAACCAATACAAATTGTTTCTAAATGTACTATTCTTAAAACTTTTCCAGAAGAGAATACCATTCTTTAAAAAAAAGTGATCACATAGCTATGACTGAAGACAAACTATTATGCCATTCATAATAGGTTTCTTTGATACATATTTATTAAATATTTGGGAGAGGTAGTTAAATTGGAAAATATTTTCATCTAAGAGCTACTTATTTATAGAGTTATGCTTGTAATTTTAAAAGGCAGCATGTCATAAATTACTGTAAAAAAAAAATCTTAGTATGTTTATTTGGAAGCCAGGCCCACGCCCTATCAAAACCAATAAAATTGGGCAATGAGCATAAACTCAGTTTCAAAGCTGAGATTCTTGAGTGCTTGAGCTGTGGTAGTTATTATTTCCTGAGTAAGACTTTATGCCAGAATCAGAATTCACTCTCTCTGACCTTCAGCCAAGAGAGGAAGTAGCGTGGGTGACCACTGTTAACACTTGCTCTGGGGATTTCTCTCTAGCCAAAGCTAAAAGGCTGGGATTGGGTCGGCAGGCCTGCCCTGAGCACATGCTGTGTTTGGATGACTTTCCTAAGCCCATTAGACAGCCTTGTGACCCTGCCCTTTGCCCCTACAGACTTCCAAAAAAAGTCACTAGGCAGGATATTGGCAGTAGGGCCACCACAAAGAGGGATAAGGAGGGGAAAAGAGAGAGGAAGGAAGCGAAGCCTTATCTATGTCTGTGGGCTTGGGAGCCAAACAGACCAAGGTTAAAACTCCAGCTCCCCTGTCTACTAACAGTTTACTTTTAGTTATGTTACATCCCTGATCTGAATCTCAGGTTGTTTAGTTACAGAAGGTGTATACAGTGGTAACTACTTCAGAGAATGGTTTTCAGTGCCAGGCAGACAGAAAACAATCACTGGTCATTTTTGTTATTGCTGTTATTAATACTTTTGTTATTCCATCCATGGAAGGAGGAAGAGAGATAACGTGAAGTTTTATGGAAATCTTCATACAGGCCGTTTCTTTCTGCTCTCTCACCAGCTGTCTTCACCTAGATTAACCCTCTCTAATTTGGATTCCCCGTTAAAAAGCAAAGGAGCAATTCGGCACAAAAACGGTTGAGCAATTTGCCCTAGAACTAATCTTCCCGACAGGCACTCTCGTAGACTGTTTCCAATCAGATAGTTGCCAGGTGTGCCCAGAACTTTCTTTCTTTTTTTTTTTTTTTAAAGCAATTTTAGTAGGTCACTTGAGGGAGGCAACTAAAAAAAAAAAAAGCCTTTTTAACAAAGTCAGACCTCACTCTCTGGCTAGTTTTAATATATCTTTGTCTAGTACTCTTAAAAAGCTCCAACAAGGTCATCAAAATGAAGATAAATGAAACGAAAATATCTCTAAATAAATAAAGTAAAATAAGAAGAGAGAAGAATAAAAAGAAAGTTATTAACAACTCAATTTGAAAACTGATTGTAGCACGATGTAAGAAATAAAATAACCTGGATACACAATTTCCTTCAAAATAAAATTTTGGATATCGGACACCACAGTCATATGTTTCTAAGAAATGGGAAGTTTTATTATTTCCTATGAAAGTAACAAGACACATATTTGCTTTTTGACATCAGTGTACTGTGCTTCCAGGGAAGTTTCATAAAAAGATTTATTTTAAAGCTAAAATACCATACTTACTTTTTCAAACAAAAAAAAAAGCAATGCAGTTTCTCTGACAAGTGAGTAGAAATAACATTCTCTGAAAACGCCCAAAAAGAAAGGGAAATAATTATTACCTTAACAGAAAGAATGAAATTTATAATGAAGAGGGATGGGACAGGAGTTTAAATCATCATGTCATCTTGAATTTGTCAGAGGGGAGAAAACATTCCTGTTTTTTATGTAACTTTTTGAATAGACCAATTTCACAGACTGTGTCTTTAACTATTATTTCAAATGGAAGGTTTTTATCAAGTGAGATTCTTTTGGGGATTGAGACAGCTCTCCAAACCCAATATCCCTTACAAGGTCTTAGGTATTGACCAAAGGAGACTAGATCCCTTCCTTAATCCTGCTTCACCTAGAAATTTTATTCTATGCTCTACTCTACTTCCCAATACTAAGTCCATAAATGATAGGGACAACCACTGTCCTTAGGTTACTCTACTATTTCATGAGTGTACTCATTTACTTAACCCATTTTATTAAGCATATACCATGTTCCAGGAGCTATGCATAGAAAGTAGTTGATGGTTGTAGCTATGAGAATGCTGAGAACACAGTGTAGTGATGGTTTACTTTCATCAAAGATACCAGCAAGACTTGCAAGACCAGCAAGATTTTATATGGTGACAAAGAGAAAAGAGAGTTACCAAGAATGTCTTCTAGGCATTTTGCATGAGGAGTAGATGGCAGTATCATTAACTCAGATGTAGGTTACCAAAACAGAGTGAATTTGAATATTTGGGGGAAATCAAAGTTCTGTTTTGAACCTGCAAAACTTGACCTACTATGTCAGTGGGCCTGAATGTCCAATAGACAGTTGGATAAATGAATAAGGAGTTTATGAGATATTCAGGGTTAGAAAGATACATCTGGGGGTCTTTTGCCTATAAGTAGCTTTAAAAGCCATGGGATGAGATACAGTTATCCGACTAGAGAGGATGGATCAAAGGAAAGAGAGGAAGATCCAGAAAGAAGAGGCAGCAAAGAAAGTTAAGGTTGTGAAGTAAAACGATAACCAACAACGTGTTGTCCCCAAAATCAGTTGAACCAAAAGTAACAGGAACAATACTGATTGTTGTGAGGTGGATTTAGAACAGGGCACAGATTTGACCCCTGGGTAACAATGGTTGGAAAAGAGGTCATTGCTGGAGTTTTCAGTGGAGTGGTGCCCACCTCTGAAACTGCTTCATTATGGTCATCAAATAAATTAGATCATGAGTAAACAGAACACAGAACATGAGTCTTGTTCATCACTGTGTTCCTGAAGCTTAGCATTGTGTCTGACACATAACAGATTCTCAATAAATACTTGTTGCTTATGGACTATTGGCCTTGATCAGTGCCTAATTTTTTGTTGTTGTCCATCACAGATGGCAAAAATAACACCTGTGTATTTGTCTTAAACATTCCTAGAACATCCCCATCTTCTATTTAGATACTTAATGACATATTTGTAATAGAGATGAAGGAATAATGGTGATTTCATAGTGAATTAGTGAAAGAATTATCATGTCTATAAAGAATGGGCAGGAGAGCAGATTGATGGAGACTGTGAAGGTTTGAGCCCATGGTTAGAAATTCTCTAACGGTTACATTCTTCTTTCAGGAGGTGTTATACTGGTAGACATTAGTTATTTGCTTCTGACAATAATGCAGAGAGAGTTTCACTGCTTGGCTTCTAATGCTAGGTTATAACAGATAATATGGCTTTTTCCAGGCTTTGGATCTCCACCACCACCACCACCCCCCCGCCCCCGCCCCGCCAGTGCTCTCTTTCTCTCTCTCTCCTCTCACCTTGAGCACTGACAAGTCATGGCTACCCTACAGCTGCCATGATGGAGAGACCACCTGGAAAGCACCTAAAGAAAGAGATATACCCAAGAAATTCCAGTTGATTCCAGCCCAGGTGCCAGAAGAGACCTCCAATATGAGTCCAGCCCCAGCTACCACCTGACTACACCTATAAGGGAGACTCTGAAGAAGAACACCCTGCCTGAGCCCAGTCAAATCCTGGAACTATCAATGACTATCATAATTATTATTTAATGACACTAAGTTTAAGTTGGCATGCTACACAGCAATGAGTAAAAACACAGACAACAATGCATTTATTCTTCCAAGAAAGAAGCATGCTCAAAAAGCAAAAGTTACTTTCTGATTGGCATTAAAATTCTTATGGAAGAGGTAGAATTAGAAGAGCTTCTTGAATTGCCTCTATTGAGAAAATAGATTCCTAACCTAAACAGGAGACCTTGTAGTACTTTAGATAAGCCAGATCTTGAAGATCAGTTCCAGGTTTGAGGTCTGGCATGGATGTCACCTCAGACCAGAGGAATCATTCTTTCATCTCATTTTGTTACCACAGTTAGCAAGCAGGTAAGTCAGTCACACAAAATGTATTTGGTGATCAGTGAAACAAAATGATGTTGAAGTTGAGATTCTCTTACTTCTCTTCCTCTTCTTGATGGTGCATTTTAAATTCACTAATCTAAACAACCTTCTGGAAGTAAGGAATGTACCAGGTCACAGGAGCCTAGAGCTGTGGGCTGCGGCTTTTCATTCCCCTTTAATCAGTAAGTGAGGCAAATGTTAATATTTGAGCGTCTTTATTATCATAATAAAGTTTTACTTAAGCTGTGTCTTCTGGAACCAAGACCGGGTGCCAAATTTATGATTTCTTGTTTTGTCACAGTTACATAATCTAATTATATAACACAGAAATGGGCTTATGCAAAAAAGTCTACTTCTAAGTTTCCCTCTTTATTGCATCATTAGCCTGACAGGGTGGAGACTTCAGTGAAGCCATCTGCCTACAGCCTGTCACATCTTTATCTGAAAGTTGCCATGCTTATCCTAGACAAGACTCCAGCACCTTTATCACCTGGAAAGTAACTGTATATCTTTTGACAGACCTTTATCACCTGTGTCCTTCTGAGCAGGAAAGACCTTTCCCCTCTCCAATTCCCCGAAAAGCCTTTTCTAGCTACATGAAATTCACATGGTTATCTCCTTTGATGACTTGCACCCTAATATCTAAGCTTTATTGTTTCATGTTTCTAAGTGTCTTGAATATACTGAACAATGTGTCTAACCTAATGTACACTGACCTAATGTGTCTTTTGTTTTGCCTATTTCCTGTTCTTGGATACTTTTTAGATTATAAACTTCTTGATGGCAAGGTCAAGGTCTGTTGAATTTCTCTTGAAATGAATTGAAACAGCACCATATTAAAATGAAAATTTAATAATAATAATTTGGAATTATAATGCTTATCTTTCTTTTCTAATTAAAAAATTCAGTCTCTGTATTGGGGTCTTTCCCATACTGCCTTATAATCTTTCTACTCTTTAGTATTTACATTTCACCAATTAATTTTGTGCCCTATAGCTCTCTTTTTAAAAAGAGAGTCTTTTCTGCATAGGATATAGTTCTGTTGCCCTCTTTTGCCTTTTTCTACAAAATGAATGCAACAATATAGGAATAATAAAATTTCATAGAGAGTCATAGAAATAAGCTAATCATCTATGCATAATGATTTAAAGGAAGGAACAATAAAATCAAGTATAGAACAAATTAAAATTTCCCTACAGACACATATACATTCTATATCATACTGGCAATTGGAAAATGCAAGCCACTAGGTTAAAAAATAGTATTATAAAAATAGTAATAAGGGGACTCAATTATATATTCTGTATTGTTTTTAAATTCACTGCCATTTCTTATTCCTGGGACTCAGCCACTGAGCCCACTGGACTTTGCCAGGGGCCATGGTCCCTTTGGACAGAACTCTGAGCACACTGGTTTATATCCTAATGACTGGCCCATTAGACTGCTTGGTGAACTGTGGAAAGCAAACAGAATTGTTTTCTACCAATTCTGTTTTCAGCAAAGAATTTTTTTAATTCCCTGTCCTATGTGCTGCCAAAATTCTTAAAATACTGTTCATGGAGACTTTTTTGTTACCCGCCTTGGAGCCCAGATGCAGGAACCAAGCCAGTGCAGCTGGCAGAACTTGGCCGAGTCTCACAGATAATTCAGTATTTGAACAGTCTTCCTTTTTAAAAAATGTTATTATTTTGGAATATTTTAGAGTAAATGCTTGTGGATGAACAGGTTGTAGGACTAGAATCAACATAGGCCAAAGATCTCCTATCTCTCTTTCACAGAGGGGCTTCATCAAACCGGGCAAATAAAAACTTTTTTTTAAAAAAGCTTTTTTCTCTTCAAACCCTATAACTTGAACTGAAGAGACTGACTTGTGGAAAGGAGAAAAGAAGGAAGGTATTCCTTTTACTTTATCTTTTTTATGTTTTTTAAGAGACCTCATGTCATGAATATAAATATATGATATCCCCAATGGCGAAATTCAAAAAGCAAGAGAATTTTAGGAGCAAAAAACACTCATTCCAAAATTCCAACATAAAACCCAAGAATGCTTAGGGCAATGGAAGTGATTGTGCACTGGGCTTTTTTTTCTGCTAAATTTTGCACCACATTTACTACTGAGGAAGCAATTGTGTTTTACAGCTGACTCCATATTATACTGATATGGCATGAACATAATATTAATCTCACTGACCTACATTTCAGTTTTCATTCTTCCATGAAATATAGTGATGGTAGTAATAGCAACTATTGGTGGAAGGTTGACTGAATTGTGCTATCTGTGTTACATGGATTAGCTCATTTAATTATTTCAATAAATGTATGAGGAAAGTGCAAGTACGATGCTTATTTTATCACTGAGGAATCTACAACCTGAAATATTTAGTGATTTCCCCAAAGACTCAAAGCTAGTCAATGGCCAAGCTGAAATTTGAACCTAAGGCATCTAATTCCAGAGTTTGGATCAGAAACGCTACATTGTGCCATGCCTTCCAGGAAAAGGTGGAATCCCTACTAAAACACAAGGAACTGCACATAATCATGTGCAGTTATGCACACAGGAGTGTGCATAACTGTGCATAACTGATTACTCAGCTATGCTTGAAATTCTTCCTGCCTCAAGGAAAATCTCCTATTTGCTTTGCTCTTTTTCTGCAGACTAACCAACTAATCTAATAAGTAAATAAAAGAAAATGGTATTAATGACTGGTAATTACTTGATATATATCCCTTCCCTGACTCATGCATGTTTTATCCGAATTCGCCAGGGCCTTATTTTCAGGAGTTGAATAATGTGAGAAACTCTAGAATCAGGAGTAATTCTCAGTCGGGACATGTTTCTCCGTCCTGCATTCATATACCTCTTTATATGTGTGGACCAACTTCACCTGTTCCAGTCAATCAAACTTTGAGATTAGTTGCCCAAACTTCCTTACAATTGCTGAGTTTAGAATCATCCAGCTTTCTTTCTTTTATATATGTGCTTAATAACTCAAACACAGCATTAAATATAAAATAAGATTTTATTTTATATAAGTACCCTATCACTTTTGTTTCTACGGTGATTTGATACCCCTCCAAACCTCCCTGAATTCTAAAAACATGTTATTTGTACAAATAAAGTTGTTTTGAAAACTGAAAAAGCTATAAACTTCATATAGAAAAAAAGCAGCATTCTATTAGCAACACATGCTAATAGTAGTTTAAAAGTATCAAATTTTCCAGGCTATGAGGAAGTGAAAAGTAAGACACATGAAGATAACATTACCAATGCCAATAGGTTTCATGATCAGAAAATAATAATAATAGACTCTATCTTGAAAGTCTCTAAGGCATTTAAAAATAGCATTGGTAGGTCCCTCCCTTAAATGGATTAACTGTGGTCTCATAAGGAGGCAAGCTGCCATTGAACCTTGTGACTGTAACTTGTGCAAACAAATACAACATAAAAACAAAGGAAGGAGAAGGAGAAAATCAGAAATGTAAGGAAGGGAAAAATGTAAAGCTATCTTCCAAATACAGAACCTCTTCCAATATAGACTATTTTGCACATCACGCTGTTATTGCAAAAGCCATTAATGTTATGGTATGTCCTGGAATTTGTGTCAGATAATAAACACTCAAATTGGAACTGGAAATAATGACATAACATCATGAAATCATCATCATATGACACTAAAACATTAGTGAACACATCATGAAATAATCACGACTTGCAACTGAAGTTATTTCCCACTTTGCAAAGAGTTGGCAAATCTTGAGTCTGATAACAGGACCATTATTCAGGGGAACTTGGGAAAACAGTGATAGTACATGATAGAGAAAGGGTCACTGCATCCATTTAAACGCATGTATAATGGCTTTGGCTCTTAATTAGAATCTCACAGCTTTCTGGCTTTTAGTCAATAACTTTGTACTCATCTGATATAAAACATAAGTGGAAAAATTTCACCCATGTTCATAAAAAGCAAGTATCTTGAAGTACTTGAAGAACTCATGTATTGTGTATTAGTGTAGGCATGTTGCAAAAATAGCCACTGAATCAATCCCATTCCTGGGAGGACAGCGGCACTCTATAATTATGTTTGACAGGTTTTACAGATTTCTCCTCCTTCAAATTATCTGAATTTGAGTGAAAGCCAGAGGGCTACCTTGAAAATTACTGAAAAAAAAATGAATGTACTTTTTGTGATATCATAAGCGAAGGACTCGGTGAAGATTTTTTTTAAAAAGTGTTAAAAGAAAGGTCTGCTAGCCAGGCTCGGTGGCTCATCCTGTAATCCCGCGCCTTCGGGAGGCTGAGGTGAGTGGATTGCCTGAGCCCGCGGGTTCGAGACCCGCCTGGGCAGCGAGACCTCATCTCTACAATAAATCACAAAATCAGCCGGGCGTGGTAGCGCGCGCCTGTCATTCCGGTTACTCGGAAGGCTGAGGCGGAAGGATCGCCGGAGCCCAGCAGGTCGAGGCTGCGGTGGCCGGGAGCGGCCACTGCACTCCAGTCTGGGTGACAGAGTGAGACTTCAACTCAAAAAAAAAAAAAGAAAGGACTGCTTGCAAGCTATGTCTTCAAACATATACATTATTATATGTGAAAAATGTCTAATGAATATATAACCATTAATAAATCAGAAAAAGCCTCTCTGTAGACATTGATGTTTTAAATCTGAGGTTATTTGTTTAACCAATGCCTAGTATCTCCAACAAGTATTCAGTCAACAAACATCTGTGAAGTTACATGAAATAGGCACTATGTAAGGCACTGGGAAAGCAAAAGAGTAAAAGATAATCTCTTGCCCTTTGTCCTTGAAATGGCTTCATCTCTGGAAAAGACACATATGTACAACGCAACAGAATACAGTATCAGATGTTCTTCATTTATATTTTTAAAATTTATTGAAACGATTCATGATTGCATACCAAACAGTTGCCAGAATTAGTTGCTCAAATATCCTCTTCTTTTATCTCATGATCCTCTAATGAGTTACATTTTAAAAATCATCAATTTGGGAAAATCATAATCTATTCACCAGCTGATATTTAATAAACTCTTTCTGTTTCACATGTCCTTGGCTGGAGATGACTATCTAAGCCCCAGGAACAAGATTTTAGAACACTTTAGAATGCCAGTCCCATCACCATGTATTTGTTAACTGTAGGAAAAAACAGTCAAGAATAGAGAGGTATTAACATGAGAGATGGGACATAGAGAAGAGTGAAAAGGAAATATTCATGAACGTCACAAACTAATAAACATGTGTTTTATCTCCTAGGTTGTAGGTTGGGAATCAAACAAAGATACCGACAACATCAAGCAACATCACATGTATGAATGAAATTTGCACCTGCAAATGAATGTATTGTGTATATCAGGATCCATACTTCAAATCAAATTGTCCTTTTTCTGTTTAGATACATCACTAGAGATTTCAAATGCATTCATTTTAGCTGTGCTGCATTTTCTTCTTATGTCTACAGTTTATTAATTTGCCATAACATTGTAAAAACTTCTGAATCCCATATTGCATGTACTTTGGGCATGTTGTGGTAGATTTATTTTTTACAGTTCATTTTTCTCATAGTTCTTTTTTCTCCCACATACTGTTGACACCAAAAAAACGTATACATATATTAAGAAATTTTCACCATAAATCAGAAGTGTCTGGAAACTGATGGCCTTGAGCACCTCTTGGAACTGCAGAAGTCAAATGTGACTTGTATTCATCTTATTGAGTATTTTCATTTTAATACAGTTTTTTTCCTTTCTTAAACTATGTATTCATTTCCTGGCACCCTTTGTATATATATATATATATGTGTGTGTGTGTGTGTGTGTGTGTGTGTGTGTGTGTGTGTATTTTGTTATCTTATATATTTAATTGACTTTTGATTTCTATAAAAATAATTACATTCATTTTAGAAATTTAAGGATGGGAGAGCAAATAATTTTCACTTATTTTTCATGTTTAATGCCATACAAAGAAAGAAATGCACCATTGTCAATTCACAATAATAAAAACAGTTATTTACCCAGCACTTACTTTACAGTGACTCTCCCAAAATCTGATGCTTCCCTCTGGTGAAAGTAAGTAGTAATGTTGTGTTCTCCCCTGTCCCTTTATCACGTTATCACTGTAAAGGGGAAATCACTTTGGAGATTGTTAACTTGAGAGGAGTAACTGATAACCCAGACTCACCCTCTTTCTCTGAGGTTGAGTACAAGGTAGAGAGAAAGTGACCCTCCAGCTGAGATCAGGAGTATAGTCTGAGACTGGATGGATATACCTGCCTTATTGTGGAGTTTGAGTAGAAAGTTTACTTGGCTTTTACAAATGCCTTCCAACTTGACCTTTATAGTTAACATAGGTGCTACTTGACCTCTGTCTTTACTCCTTTTTTATGTACTTGATTTTCTCAACCAAGACACCAAATGTGAGGTTGCTGATCCCCCTGCTAAATAATATGTCCTCCCCAGCTGGTTCAAAGTGAATTTGGAATCCCATGCAGGACACTGAGCCAAGTATGCTTTACACCTAATTCTCAATTACTCCTCACAATAGCACGACAAGGAAGACACAATTGTTATTCCCCTGTTAAGGAAGAGGAAACTCAAGTTTACAAAGGTTAACTCACTTGCCCAAGGTTGCAGTGTTTTAAATCCATATCCAATTCTGGGACAATAAGTCTTAACCATTATGCAGTATGAATATACTGAAATTCCTACTATAGGGATATGCTGAAATTTCCACTAGAATACAATTAGCTGATACTATTGGGAGAATCAGGGAATGAATACGCAGCTATCCATCCTGAGCCAGGCTTCACAAAATCATAGATGGTGTTATTAAAGAGGTCACATCACAAGGAAGCAGGGATTTCAAGGAGAATGACTGACAACTATTTTGATTGTAATAGTCAACAATTTGTTCCACCTCTGGGTCAAAAGTCAGAAATCTGGCTGCTTTCTACTAGATTTAAAACAAGCAAGTTCAAAATGTCACTTATTTTCAAAGTCCTACAGCACAAAAAAGTTAGAAGGCAGAAACAGAAAATGTGTTATCTGCAACAAATTTCAGCCAGGTGAGTGAAATCATGTCATCATGCCAGTTTTTGTTTTCTGCCTTTTTTAAAAAAAATAAAATGTATTCTAATCAAATAAGCAGATCTGACTTCCAACTAGGATAACCTAATAGCCTTGCTGTTGTTGTCTACAAAAATGGCAAAACACTTGCTTAGCTGCTTTACCCTAAGTAAACAAAAACATGTTTGACAAAGGGTAATGAATTTGAATTACTTCAGGTCTCAAAATAGGCTGATGTCATTTTACTTCTCTTCTTTCCTTTCCTACCTGCTTATTTCATCTCAGATACTCTAGAATATTCTTTCCCAAATTCACTATTTCTTATCAGAAAGAATTATTGAGGACTTCTTTCTTTCCCACTGCCATCTTTTCTTGGTCATTTCTCAATAATTTTGTGGTCATCTTAAATACAGAGGTAGATGAAGGGAAAAAGTTCCTTTGATGCTGGTGGAGTTTCAGTTTACTCAAAATCATTCTCTAATGGTTGCTGTTGCTAGCAGATTTGTGATACCTGATCATACTAACATTGTCAACCTTAAAAGTAAGAAAGAACTGAGTTGAGAGATGAAAACGAATTCATGTGTGTGTGTGTGATTTGCCTTAGGAAATGATGTGTAGCTAAAAATGATTTAAATAGCCACAAGGAAACAGGCATAGCATTAGATAATACTATTAAAATAACTGCATAGTAATATGGGGGCTCTTGCTAAGAGCTAAAAATATTTCTGAATTTTTTTTAATTCAATATCCTTAGATCACAAACCTTTTATAAACAAAGTAGGATATTTGTTTATCTGTTTGAAATGAGTAAAATGCTTTGTTGTTTATTTTGACTATTTCATATAGATTAAATGTTTGGATTTTTTTCAAAAAAGAAAATATAACCAGGCCAGGCTTGGTGGCTCAGCCTGTAATTCCAGCACTTTGGGAGGCCGAGGTGAGTGGATTGCCTGAGTCCACGGGTTCAAAACCCGCCTGGGCAACTTGACGAGACCTCATCTTTACAATAAATCAAAAAAATTAGCCGGGTGTGGTAACGCACGCCTGCAGTTCCAGCAACTTGGAAGGCTGAGACGGAAGGATCACGGGAGCCCAGCAGGTCAAGGCTGGGTGGTTGGGAGTGGCCACTGCACTTCAGTCTAGGTGACAGAGTGAGACTCCAACTCAAAAAAAAAAAAAAAAAGATATAACCAATTTTAATGTTTATTAGATTGTGAAAATTAACTAAAATAATTTTTTTATCTTGAGAAGTCGCCATTATTTATTCCAAATAACTTTTATAAAATATCAGCATAATTGGGGGAATGTGAGAAAAGAAAATATTAATCTCCTTATAATGCCTACAGATTACAAAAGCAAACCTTCCACAAAAATGTGAAGTCAATCAACTCATTGGGTCAGACAGTTTATTTCAAATTTTTTGTGTTTCTCTCTCGCTCTCTCTTTTCTTCCTTCCTCCCTTCCTTCCTTCCTATCTTTCTTTTTTTTTTTTTTTTTTTTTTTGAGTCAGGGCTCACTCTGTTGCCCAAGCTGGATTACAGTTACACACAATCATGACTCATCGCAGCCTCTACCTCCTGGACTGAAGCTATCCTCCTGCTGCTGCCTCACCAAAGTTCTGAGATTACAGGTGTGAGCCTCCATACCTGGCCAAATTGTGCATCTCTTACTCTCATGAGTGAGTGTCATAAATTGGTTTTCCTGGGAAACAGATATGGAGATTCTAAGTCAGACATGTGCATGCAGGATTCCGTTGGGAAAAAAATCAGGAACCATAACTGTCAGGGAGTGAGAAAAGCAGAATTAGGCAGAGAGAGAGGTTGAACTATGAGGAGTTGCCACAGAGGCCCCAGCCAATCTCACTGAGAGTTCTAAAGCAAGGATGACACTTTGGAGATGTTTCTACACTGAACAGTCATTGGAGCAGGTTCTGAGAGTGGACATTACTCTATGTAAGACAGTCCATTGGGCTAAGGTTGGTTGCCAGAGAGTGTTTCAGCTGTAACCTGTTTGTGGCCAATATTGGGCTGCTGAGAGAAGGACTGTCCCACCACTGATCCAAGCAGAGCTCTGTTCCATCCACCCTGCCCATTACAGCAGGAGAAGATGAATGATACTATGAAATGAGAGAATTTGCTTCATTTTACAAATACCATACTTCCAAGCAAATCTTTACTCTAATGAGGAAGATCATGCACTACGACAAAATCCAACAATTAAGTCCATGAACTTATTCTAGAAAAAGTGCTACATACCTCATTGCTGAATACCTTTGAAGTACTCCCTTGGAAAGCCATTCATGAATGTCAGCACCTAGTGCACCCGTCAAAGCAATTTTGGAACTCTTTTTTCTGTAATAGCCATCAGAGCTGTCATTGCATTATTATTCTTGAAATCCTGAATGTCATCAAATATCTCCCTTTCAGTATATCCTTTATTTTCAGGTAAAGAAAAAAGTCATTGGGGCCCAGAACAGAAGAGTAGGGAGGATTTCCAACACAGTTATTTGTATAGTGCTGCCAGCGTAAGTGCAGGGTGGTAAGTTCACAAACTTAATTGTCAGACCTTAATAAATAATGATGACAACTCTGATGGCCATTCCAGAAAAAGCGTTTCAAAATTGCTTTGACAGATGGACTAGGCACTGGCATCAGTGCATAGATTCTCAAAGTGAGGACGTTGAAGTAACTGTAGTGATATTCAGCAATGAAATATGTGGCACTTTTTCTAGGATGGCTCACAAGCCTAATTGTTGAACTTCATATAGTTCTCAAGGGGGTTACATACTTAAAATGGAATGTCATGGTTAATGTTTTCTTATGGTGTTGCCTGCAATGATGCTCAAAGTCTTCAGTAGGGGGATTATTGATAGCCTAAGAACCAGAGAATAAGTCAGTGGGTGACTCTCACCTATATTTTCAGTAATTTGGGAGACTAAGGCAGGAGGATCACTTGAGGCCAGGAGTTTAAGACCAGCCTGGCGTTCAACACCATAGCAATACCTTGTCTCTACAAAACAATTAAAAATTAGTCAGACCTTGTGATGCACACCTGTAGTCCCAGGTACTCAAGAGGCCAGGAAGGAGGATAGCTTGAGCCCAAGAGTTCGAGGCTACAGTGAATTATGACCATAGCACTGTATTCCAGCATGGGCAACAAAGCAAGACATTGTCTCGAAAAATACAAAAATAAAAAATAAAGAACCAAAGAATAGCTCTGTGCTACTCTCTTATACCAAAAGCATTGCCCATTCACTTGGTAATTTTTTTTAAGAGTCCTTCTACTTTTACTGAGCACTTGCCTGTGCCAGGAATAGTGCTAGAAATGGGAATTAGAGTAATAAAAGATAGCTCAGCTTCCTGGAGCTTACTGGTCAGTGGAACAAGATACAGTTGAACAGATCATTGCAAGCCAAGGTGACAAGTGCTTTGGCAGTGATTGGTGTCTCAAGGTGCTAGAGTTGGGCAGGACAACCCAAACTAGACGACACTATGTTTTCACCATAGAACCAGGAAAGGAATGGTGAAGCCAAGGCTCATCATCAGGCAGACAGTGGGAGGGGAGTTGTGAGCAAGCATTTTGGTTATGGTTTTTGCAGGAACAAAAGGGGAAGCAGGACAAGCAAGTTTAGGACTGGCTAATTTTAAGATGTTCAGCAGGCTCTGCAGCATCGCAGCTATCCTTGTGTAACAATGAGGGTTATCCAGAGAAACAGAACCACTAGAATACATATAGATATGGACATACAGGAAGATTTTTATCATGAGAATTGGTTCACACAATTATGGAGGCCAAGAAGTTTTGCAACCTGCTGTCTGAAATCTGGACAAACAGAGAAAGAAGCCCATGGTGTATTTCGGTTCCAGTTCAAAGGTGTGAGAACCAGGGAGACTGATGGATGGTGTAACTCTCAGTTCAAGGCTGAAGGCCTGAAAACTGACAGAGTCTTTGCTGCTGGTGTAAGTCTCCGAGTTCAAAGGTCCAAGAACCTGGAGTCCTGATGTTTCAGGACAGGAGAAGACGAATATTTCAGCTCCAGAAAAGAGATTAAATTCACCTTTTCTCTGTTCTTTGTTGTCATTGGACCCTAAAGGAATTGGACAATGCCCACCCACATTGGTGAGGGCAGATTTTTCTTAATCTACTAATTTAAATGCCAGTCTCTTCCAGAAAAAAACTCATAGACACACCCAGACATATGTTTTACCAGTTATCCAGGCAGTCTTTACCCCAGTCAAGTCGACACCTAAAATTAACTATCACTCCTTGGTCGTCTGTTACCTGGTCCTGGGGCAATTTCAGTGGGTTTATAGTGGCTCAGAGTATGAGAACCCAGTAAGGGAGAAGGCTGGGATTGTGGATCCAATCAACTGCTCAAGAAAAGAAAGCAACTAACCCCTAGTCGGGACCTCAAAGCTAGGTCAAGACAGCATTGTTAAAACAAAAACAAAAACAAAACAAACAAAAACCTATACTACTGCATGGTTGGGGAAGTAAAGACCTCAGGAGTGATTATTTTCAAGAAAGTATCATGACACTGAGCTGTGGAGGAACGCTCGTGTACATTCTCTTTGTGTGGGATAGATTTACAGTAGTCTACTAAGAGACTGAGGGATGGTGGAAATTAGCATGAATATTCATCCCTTCATTTATAAAGAAGACTGCAGATCTCAGAAATCATTATTATTATCAAGATAAAATATTTGTTCTCTTCTGTTGAAAGACTCTTGAAGTTTTTTCACAAGATTAATTAATACCATCAGCTATAATGGCGCACAACAATGACTGATAGAGAGCAACTATGATTTACTGGTAAACACTGTGCTACTGTGCTATTAATTTACCTAAGAAGGAATACTAAAAGGAGACTGATTTGAAATGCAAAGTAAAATGAAGAATATTTTCCAACTGCAGGAGTGTAGACCACTAGTGACAATGCTGTCAAAAGTTGACAGGGTCACTATCTCTTTCTGCCTCAAATATCACAAAATCCTAGGCCTAATCCTTCATTTTCCTTTTTTATTTATAGCATTCTTTTCCTTCAAGATGTTCTATTCTCTCTCACTTTTCTTCTAGCCCTATTCACTAATTTTATTCCTATTGTTACATGATTACTGATTCACTATCCATAAAGGTTGTCAAATTAAAACTCCTATCTTGGTTTTGCTCTTCAATCTCTCTATCTTATACAAAGGGGGACACAGAAAAAAATGGTAATTATATTTTGGATGGTGGGCCCCTTGTAGTACAGGCTTCCCCCATTAAGTAAGTGTTCTAGGAAGCCATCAGCTTTAGTGTACCAGCTAGCATTTTTGTGAGAGGCTGTGATCAGCTTTAGGGAATTTTTTGGGGGAGAAGATTCTTTCAATCATTGCCCATTTCATGGTGGGTGATTTACAAGCACATCTGCCCACACCACGCTGAATGTTCAGTAGTTTTTGACTAAAAATTGAAAGACGCCCACGCTCTATTCTCCTTATTCACTAGATCTCTCCTGAGTAACTTTTTTTGTTTTCTTTTTGGTTCCCGGATGAAAAAAGTTCTCAAAGAGAAATGTTTTGCAAAAGAGGAAGAGGTGAAACAAAAAACAGCAGGAACACTAAAATACATCAATACTGATGGGTTCAAAAACTGTTTTGAGCAGTGGAAAAAAACATCCTTATAGGTGTATTGCATCAAATGGGGAGTACGTTGAAGGTGATCGAAGTTTAAACATATAAGGGTAAATACAAAATTTTTAATAGACACATTCCAGTTTTGGGAGAGGTTCCCCCTCATACATCTCCTAGCCTGAATCTGTTTTCCATAAAATCCATTCCATAAGTGGTCTTGAGAAATATGTATTGACTAACAGATTACCACCTGGGCTACCTCACTAAAGCACTGGTAATTCTACCACTCTCTTCCTCTGAAACCTTAGATAACTCTCAGTGTTCTACTGCAGCTAAAGAGAGTGCATGACAGTTTATTGGGGTTCAGAAGGAAACTATTCAAATGCCTGCTTAGAGTTCCCTAAAAACATTTAGAAATATTAAACATGTCTAATATTTAATTCCATTATTCACAATGTCCCAATACTACCCATGATCAGAGTCACTGCTGGTTTCCTGAGAAAGAATGTAATGGGGTTTCAACACTGCAGAGTTCAAGTTTATGCAGCATGTAGTCATTCTCTCGTAAAGGATCTGGTGGAATCTTTAAAACACATTGTAATGAGATTGCATATAATGTGCAAATTATATACACAATACAAAGACATGTTGGCTATTTATTTCACTGCAGAGCATTTAAAAGTATAACACTTAATAAAGAAATATGCAGTTTTCTTTTATAAAAGAGACTAGTTTCCAAGTACATTACTCCATTCTGCAATGAGTGTGTTGCCCAGCAAATGTTGAAAAAGTGAATACGCTTAATCTACACCCTGAAAGTAAAGATTGCAAGTTAACAATGAGTGAAAAAGTAACTACTATTTGTAAGAGCTTGTGCTGCATAGAAGGCATTTTAAAAATAGATATTTAAAAATATACCTGTCTATATGTGATTTTATTGCTAGAAAAATATTATCTTATTTGCAAACTTTAAAAAGTGGGAAAAATGATTTTCTAACATGTTAAAATAGCCTCTAAGTTTCAAATTCAATTAGGTTTAGAAGCTACTTGTTAAAAAATTCAAAATACTACACTGACTGATTGATAAACTGGGGAGAATAAATGACTGATATTAATAAAGATGAAAATTTGCTACTCAAATTTCAAGAAAACCTCTATGAGATTAATAAATAGATTTAAAAATAAATACTATGATTTAATATGCCTAGAAAATGGTATCATTTGTAAAATGCTCCATATGTATCTACATTACTTTGTGAGATATTGTTTTCAGCTTCACCATTAGTTTATTTATTAAAACTAAATAAAAGCAAACTTAACAGAGAGACAGAATTTTGGTTTGCTATATCACATAGCATTAAGCTGAGATTTCATCAACAATGAAGCAAACTCACTCGTATTTTTCTCAATGTAAATGATTTAGAGTCTATCATACTTAGTGATCTATCACAGAAACAAAGAACTGAGTACCACATGTTCTCACTCATAAGTGAACCCTGAACATTTATCATAATGTTACATGAAAGGGATTGGCAGTAGCCAATCACTGTCAGGGGAAGGAGGGACACATAACATGAGTGCCTGATCCCAAACCAGGCAAAATGAGGACCAATGGGAGGTTCAAACTTCACCTGTACAATGATCACTTATGTTCCTAATCCTGAATTGTATCCAACATATTTAAAACAATAAATAAATAAATAAATAGTATACTAAACATTAATGATGAAATAAAATAATAATATTAATTTGACCCAACAACCACAGAACATACATTCTACTATTAGACAATGGAACGTACTCTAAGATTGACCACATCCTCAGCCATAAATCAAGCATAAACAAATTCCATAAGATTGAAATTCTGCCATGTATCTTCTGAGACCACAGTGGAATAAAAATAAATATCAACATCAACAAAGTTCCCCCAAAACTCACAAAGATATGAACACTAACAGTATGATGCTAAGCAACTCCTGGGTCAACAAACAAACCAAAACAGAGATTAAAAGACACCTGAAAACAAATGAAAATGAAGAAACATCTCAACAAAATCTCTGGGATGCGATGAAAGCAGTACTAGGGGGAAATTCATATCTCTACAAACACACATGAAGAAAATGGAAAGATCACATTAATAGCCTAACAAATCATCTAAGGGAGCTGGAAAAGCAAGACCACCAATACCCTAACTTCAGCAGAAGAACCCAGATCACCCAAATAAAAGCCCAAATTCAGGACATAGAAGACAAAAAGATAATACAAAAAAATCAATGAAAAAAACGCTGGTTCTTTGAAAGGATAAACAAGATTGATGGACCCTAAGCTAGACAGACTAAGAAAAAAGAGAAACAGCCCAAATAAACATGATCAGAAATGCAAAAGATCAAATCAAAACTGACCCTGAAGAAATGCAAAAGATTATCACAGATTACTCTGTACACAAATATGGAAATAAACTCAAAAACCTAAAGGAAATGGAGGACTTTATAACATCACACAACCTCCCCAGATTGAAACAAGAAGAAATCGACCCTAAATAGATCAATAACAACCCAGGAAATCGACTATGTCATAAGAAAACTACCTACCAAAAAAACACCCTAGACCAGATGGCTTTCCAGCAAAATTCCTCAAAATATACAAGGATGAGTTGATACCAATCTTATTGAAAGTATTCCAGGCAATCGAGAAAGATGGAACTCTACCCAAATCATTTTATGAAGCTAACATCACATTGATACCCAAACCAGGTAAAGATCCAACAAAGAAAGAGTACTAAGGGCAAAATCCTTGAGTACATAGATGCTAAAATTCTCAGCAAGATCCTAGCAAACCAGAACCAACAACACATCTCAAAAATCATCCACCATAAACAAGTAGGCTTCACCCCTAGGATGCAGGGCTGGATCAACATCTGCGAGGTCATAAATGTAATTAAATATATCAACAGATGTAATGATAAAAACCACATGATTATATCATTAGATATGGAAAAAGCTTTTGATGAAATTCAGCACCACTTCTTGATAAAAACCCCCAAACTTCTAAGCATAGATGGAATAAATCTCAAAATAATAAGAACCACTATGAGAAACCCATAGCCAACATACCGCTAAACATACAGAAATTGGAACCATTTCCCCTGAAACCAGAACAAGACAAGGATGCCTACTGTCACCCCTACTACTCAACGTAGTATTGGAAGTCCAAGTCAGAGCAATCAAACAAGAGAAGGAAATCAGGAGTATCCAAATAAGAAAAGAGGAAGTTAAGTTATCCCTCTTTGCAGATGACATGATTCTATACCGAGACAATCCAAGAGAATCTGTCAAAAACTTTCTTGCACTGATAAAGGACTTTGGCAGTCTCAAGATGTAAAATAAATGTGCAAAAGTCAGCCTCATTCCTATACACCAAACAATAAACAAACAGAAAACCAAATAAAAAGCACAATCCCATTCACAGAAGCCATACACAAAAATGAAATACCTTGGCATCTTCCTAACTAGAGAAGTCAAACAACTTTACAACAAAAAACTATAAAACACTGCTCAAAGATATCAAAGATGTCACAAACAAATGGAAAAATATTCCATGCTCATGGACTGGAAGAATTAGCATCATTAAAATGTCCAGCCAACCCATGGCAATCTACAGATTTAATGCAATACTCATTAAATTACTAGCAGAATTCTTCTCAGACCTGGAAATGGCAATACCAGAATTCATATGGAAACATAAATGACCACTAATAGTCAAAACAATCCTCAGCAAAAAAACAAAAACAAAGTGAGAGGCATCACGCTTCTAGACTTTAAACTTTACTATAAAGCTACAATAATCAAAACAGCCTGGTGTTGGTACAAGAACAGGCATATAAATCAATGGTACAGAATAGATTCCAGAAGCAAAACCTCAATTTCTCAACCAACTCATCTTTGACAAAGCCTCCACCATCAGCCACTGGGGAGAGGAAAACCTACTCAGTAAATGGTGCTGGGAAAACTGGCTGATCACATGCAGAAAATTAAAACAAGACCCCTACCTATCACCATACACAAAAATCAACTCTAAATGGATCAAAGACCTAAATGTAAAACTTCAATCTAAGAACCTCAGAAAACACAGGAGACACCCTTATGGAAATTGGAACTGGCAACCAATTCCTGATCAAAACCCCAAGTGCCCATGCCATAAGATACAAGATAGACAATAGAACCTCATCAAACTGATAAGCTTCTGCAAAGCCAAAGAAACCATCAAGAGAGCAGGGAGACAGCCTATAAACTGCGAAAAAATATTTGCCAACTATATGTCTGACAAAGACCTAACATCCAAAATCTACAAGGAGCTCAAACGTGCAGAAAAGAAAAACAAACCAGACCCATTACAAAGTGGGCAAACGATATGAATAGACACTTCTCAAAAGAAGACATACAAGCAGCCAACAGACAAATGAAAAACTGCTCAGCCTCACTAGTCATCAAAGAAATGCAAATTAAAACCACATAGAGATACCACCTACTCCAGTCAGGATGGCTATCTACAATAACTAAAAAAACAACAGATGCTGGAGAAGATGCGGCAAAACGGGAACACTTCTACACTGTTGGTGGGAGAGTAAACTAGCACAGCCTCTGTGGAAAACTGTGCGGCCATTCCTAAAAGATCTAAAAATTGACCTCCCATATGACCCCACAATCCCCACACCGGGAATATACCCAGAGGAACTCAAATCACTCTATGAAAAAGATACCAGCACATGCAAGTTTATTGCAGCATTATTTACAATAGCAAAAACATGGAACTAATTGTGCTGCCCATTACAAGGGGACTGGATTAAAAAAATGTGGTACAAACTGGGCTCGGTGGCTCAGCCTGTAATCCCGCACTTGGGAGGCTGAGGTGAGGTAAATGTATTGCCTAAGCCCACGGGTTCGAGACCTGCCTGGGCAACTTGGTGAGACCTCGTCTCTACAATAAATCAAAAAATGAGCCGGGCGTGGTTGTGCCGCACCTGTAGTTCCAGTTACTTGGAAGGATGAGATGGAAGGATCGCCCGAGCCCAGCAGGTCGAGGCTGCAGTGGCTGGGAGCGGCCACTGCACTCCAGTCTGGGTGACAGAGTGAGACTCCAACTAAAAAAAAAAAAGGTGGTGCATATACACGATGGAATATTACACAGTCATAAAAAAGGACAAATTATGAGCTTTGCAGCAACTTGGATGGACTTAGAGACTATAATACTGAGTAATTTTATCACAGAAACAAAGAACAGAGTATCACATGTTGTCACTCATAAGCGGACCTTGAAATACTATCATAGTACTATAAAAAAAGGAATTGGTGAAACAAAGTAGGAGGTATCACACTTCTAGACTTCAAACTTTACTATAAGGCTACAATAACCAAAACAGTCTGGTATTGGTACAAAACAGGCATACAAACCAATGGAACAGTATAGAGATTTCATAAGCAAAGCATCAATTTCTCAACCAACTCATCTTTAACAAAGCATCCAACAACAACCACAAGGTAGAGGAGAACCTGTTCAGTAAATGGTGCTGGGAAAACTGACTGATCACATGCAGAAGATTGAAACAGAGCCCCTACTTATCCCCATACACAAAAATTAACTCTAAATGGATTAAAGACCTAAATGTAAACCTCAAACTATAAGAATCTTAGAAAATGCAGGAGACACCCTTATGGAAATTGGAACTAGCAACCAATTTCTGGTCAAAATCCTAAGTGCCCATACCATAAGAAATAAGATAGACAAGTGAGACCTCATCAAACTAACGAGCTTCTACAAAGCGAAAGAAACCATCAAGAGAGCAGGGAGACAGCCCACAGAATGGGAAAAAAATATTAGCCAACTCCATGTCTGACAAAGCCCTAACATCAAGGATCTACAAGGAACTCAAGCGCCCTGATGGGAAAAAACAAACAGCCCCATTAAAAAGTGGGCAAAAGACTAATAAAACAAACAACAACAGATGCTGTTGAGGAAGTGGAGAAAAAGGAACACTTCTACACTGCTGATGGGAATGCAAACTAGTGCAACCTCCTTGGAAGACAGTGTGGTGATTTCTGAAAGAACTAAAAATTGACCTTCAATATGACCCAGCAATCCTCCTATTGGGAATATACCCAGAGGAACACAAATTATAGTACAAAAAAGATATCTGCACACACATGTTTGTTGCAGCTCTATTCACAGTAGCAGAAACATGGAAACAGCCATGCTGCCCATTGAGGCTGAACTGGATTAAAAAAATGTGGTACATATACACAACGGAATATTATGCAGTCATAAAGACGGGCAAACATATGGACTTTAGAGCAACTTGGAGGGATTTAGAATCTCTCATACTCAGTGATCTATCACAGAAGCAAAGAACAGAGTACCATGTGTTCTCACTCATAAGCAGACCTTGAATAATTATCATAACACTCTAAGAAAGGGATTGACAGTAGTGGAAAACTTCCAGGGCAGAGGGGGTGGGATTGGTAGTTGAGGGAATCTGCCAGGTGAGGGAGGGGTATACCTCATCAACAAGGGTACCTGCATAATGAACATTTGTACACTTAACCTTGAATTGTACCCCACATCTTTAAAATAAAATTTTAAAAAGATATAGGGATTGGCAGTGGTGGGAAACTGCCTGAGGAGGGTGGGGTAGGAGTGGCAGTTGAGGGAAACTGCCAGGGGAGAGGGGCACGCTTCAACAACTAGGGTACCTGCATAATGAACATTTGTATACCTAACCCTGAATTGTACCCCACATCTTTAAAATGAATTTATTTAAAAACAAACAAACAAAAAAAAAACAACGAGGCACACTGAGCCTGGAGATTTAAAAAAGATCCTTGAAAAAAGAAAAAGAAAAGAAAAAATTAGAAAAAGAAAAACAAGGAAGAAAAAAGAAAATAATATTTTGAGGAGGGAAAAATGAGTCACATATGACTAATAAGCAAACAATACACAAAAATATTTAAAATATTCAACTTATCTTTACATAATGAAATATAAATATATAAATATATAGATACATACACACACTGTCGCTCCATGTATGAAGAGTCATCCCTCTGTATGCACAGGTTTTGCAACCCATAAACAGTTCAGTTGAAAAAAAAATCTACATATATATATGAAGTTGCATGCACAACTTCTTTTTGTTGTTGTTTATTGATTAGGTGCAAAATTTAAATAGTTTGGGTCACATTTGGGTTTCACAACTTCAGCAGTATTGACATTTTTGGACCCAATAAATCCTTGTTGTGACAAAGGAGTTTTCCTGTATCTTATAGGAAGTTTAACAGCATCCCTGGTCTCTACGCACTAGGTATCAATAACATCCTACCATACTGTGACAACACAAAAGTTTTCCGACATTGCCACATATCCCTGTAAGGCAAAATCATCTTTCATTGAAAATCACTGGTCTAAACCGGGCTTGGTGGCTCAGCCTGTAATCCCGCGCCTTTGGGAGGCTGAGGTGAGTGGATTGCCTGAGCCCGCGGGTTCGAGACCTCATCTCTACAATAAATAAAAAAATCAGCCGGGCGTGGTAGCGCATGC
>NW_007258838.1:162677-186076 GCF_000164805.1 Carlito syrichta
CGCAATCACCCCTTATCAAACAGGTGCATCAAGTTTGCCTTATGTTTTTGCTCATAACTGGAATTATTTTCCTCTCATTGCTTTATGGCAGCATCTTACCCATTCAAAATCTTTCTCAAATGATGCCTCTTTTCCACGGCTTCCTTTAAATTCCCTCCTTAAAATAAACCTGCTTTCCAAGTGCAAAATACATCTCAATTATAAATTTTATGACTGACTGTCTTGTGTTTCTGCCCCTTGAGTATTTGTCTGCCAGCCCAGGACTAGATCTCTTATAAAAACTTTTCGTGCTTTAAAATGATTGCTCATGCTACTGTTAGTGTGATTGCTTATTATTGGGGGAAATGGACTAGAATGTAGGCCTTGTGATGACAACGGAAGAACCATTTGCACAGAGATGTGAAAGAAGAGATGTTCAAAATATATGCTAATTGAAAAGGTAACTTATGAAATACTACACCTACAGGATACTTTGAGAAAAAAAATGTATCAACAGTATGCTTATGTATATAGAGAAAAATTTTGAAAAGATACGCTAGCAACCATTAGCGGTGGTTTCTTCTGGGAAGTGAGTTAGAAGTGAGAGAGTGAGGGATTTTCCTTCTAGCTCTGTGCCTTAATGTACAGTTTCCTGTTTTAAGATGAACATGAATTACTTTTATAACTTAAAAGTTACAAATGTAGTATACTTCTCATGATGTATCTGCACTTTCTTGTTAGAAGCCTGCTTCCTTGCATGCTGCAAATTCCTAAAGGAATAGAGTAGTGAGTGCCTCAGTCTGTGCCTGGAAACAGTTGCCATTTTTATGTCTACATTTATATCACTGCTCCTCTCTCAGGTACCGTCTTGTAGGCAGAAGCTCTATCTAGATCACTACTAGTCAGCAGTCAATGGGACAGTCCTCTGTGAGTATTTCTCTACTGATATCCAGAAAAGTAAAGCAAAATTTCTATCATAGAAAAGTAATGATATTTCTTGGAAGCAAAGTTTAAAGGTTAGTATTTGAATTAAGAAGATCTATGTATCTTCTGGTTTTACTCATAGGAAGAGAAAATTTTGGCAACAAAATGGTTTGACTTTGCTAAACTCTTCCTAGTTTCCTAAACTAGGTACCTCACCAAATCTGCTGGATTATTTGTTTAACCAAAAGACAAAACTATAGATTTTTTAAAAATATAACTGTAGGTATAAAAGCATATGCTTTAAGTTGTAGCACAACTCTGCTATAAGTTTTCTAAAGTGAAAAAAAAAGGGCAATAACTCATGAATGTCTGCTGTGAGGATAAAGCTGGCATTTGACTTTTATTTTTGCATGACACAGCTAATTAATGGGCCTGTACTGGGAATGAGGGAAGATTATTGAGCTTTCTTTGAAGATTAGTAATGGAAATGCCGAGTTCCATTGCCCAGAAGAGTCTTAAACAAAAATTTCAAGGATTATAGAAAAAACATTTAGGAGAACTTTCTTTGTAAGACACAGAGTATGAAAAGCCACTCAAAGATACCATTTTGGGAGCAAGAACATTTGTGCTGGTTTTTTTCCGCAAATTGCCACAGATAACATGGTAATTATGTATGTTGGAAATAGTCTAATTCTGAGTTACTCAGTGAGGATTAAAGGAAAAAAAAATAAGAGTGGAAAAAAAAAATCCATTTGAAACACTCGTGTAAAAATTTTTCCAAAATAGGGTCCAACTTTCCTAGAGGAGTTCACCTTTGTTCAAGGGTCATTTGATTGAAAACTGATTTTTTTGAACATCTGTTTCACTTCTTAGAAGAATCATTAACTTTTACCTCATTAAGAAACCACAAGCCTAATACACATAACGTAGGTCATGATATAAAAGTATTAAGGGACCAGAAGCATTCAGAGGACATTGCAGTCATCTCATTAACAAATGAAACTGTGGATAAGAACATAGGAACACAGGAATAAGTGCTGGAATGAAGAGAATGTGGCAGGGAGATGACTGTTGGGAACGACTGGGAAGCCTGCCGAATTAAGCAATTATCTTTTTAGAGATGGAAGAAGTCCCTCACTAAAAAACTTTTTTTCCCCTGTCCGTACCAAGGGAAAAAGAAAATCTGTGCCCTAAGCCCTGTGGCCCAAGTTCTTACCAAGATTTATGAGCATCGCTTGACGTTTAGTACTTGTGGTGCAATCAGTGCTCACTGCATGTCAGCAATACAGGCTGATACAAGCAAGGACCTGCTGTTACTGGAAGCAGCCTGGTATTCCAGGAATGTTCTGACCTAGTATGCAAAGGCCCTCCTCCACCTTCTTTTTTTTTTTGAGTTGAAGTCTCACTCTGTCGCCCAGACTGGAGTGCAGTGGCCGCTCCCGGCCACCGCAGCCTGGACCTGCTGGGCTCCGGCGATCCTTCCGCCTCAGCCTTCCAAGTAGCCGGAATTACAGATATGCGCTACCACGTCCGGCTGATTTTTTGATTTATTGTAGAGATGAGGTCTTGCTGCCCAGGCAGGTCTCCAACCCGCGGGCTCAGGCAATCCACTCACTTCAGCCTCCCAAAGCCACTGAGCCCGGCTACCTCCACCTTCTTTGACCCCCTTTTCTTTTGGTTAAAACAGGGTATTTCTTCCATAGTGGACGTGGAAACAATGAAAGCTGTGTCTCCTACCTGCTCCTAACTCCCTCTCATCAGGAAAAGTTAATTAAAAAAGGAGGCCCTTCCGTGTTCAGCTTTGAATTATAAGAAAGTAGAACGTATTTAGCAAGAAATCTTAGCTCCTTGGCTACCCTAGAAAGAACTAGGAAGATATCTGCCTATTTATTTCTATATTTTTACAGTTGTAAGCACTGAGGGGGCAGACTTTCCTGTCTGCTCACTCCTCTAGTTTCATAGCTTTCAAGCATCAACAATAAATACCTAGTTGCTGAATGAATGAATGAGTACTTAGATATTGCAATGGTTATAAAGGCTCCAGGGATGCTGGTAACTATGCAGAAAGTAAAGTCGTTGTCTTCCAAGACACAGACTCCTATTCAGAATAAATACAATCCTGATGTAACCTTTGATTAAAGAAGTGAGTTTAAGATAGTTAAGACTTTGTCAAGAAGTCTGATATGTTGGAGGTGTTAAGTTGTTATACAGTCTTTGCAAAGAAAAGAAAACCTTAAGGACCCAAACTCACTATGCCACAGGAAGAGTTAAACTTGGGAAATGAGTTACACCAAAAAATGACTTCTTTTTGTTCCCAAACAGAGAGCTGTTGTTTCACATGCTTACTTTACCTTATGTAAAATGTACATGAACTCGTGTCATGAGCATGTGACAGGTTCGTGGTGGACTTTTCCCCTTACTCATCTTTTCACATGTAAAATGTGGATTCACTGAATGCCAACCAAAGCCTTACAAGAATGTCACTACTCCTCTCGTTGATTACTTTTTCTTTTTCTTCCCTCCTCCCACTGCTGCTCTCTCTTTCCCCTTAAAGTACTGAAGTTCTCAAAATCCTCTTTAGAAGAAAGCACAGGCAGCCGTCCCGGTGGCTCAGTTTGTAATCCCGCGCTTTGGAAGGCTGAGGTGAGTGGATTGCGGGTTCGAGACCCGCCTGGTCAACTTGGCGAGACCTCATCGCTACAATAAATTAAAAAAATGAGCCGGACGTGGTAGCGCGCCTGTAGTTCCAGCTACTTGGAAGGCTGAGCGGAAGGATTGCCAGAGCCTAGCAGGTCAAGGCTGCGGTGGCTAGGAGTGTGCCACTGCACTCCAGTCTGGGTGACAGAGTGAGACTTCAACTCAAAAAAAAAAAGAAGAAGAAAGCACAGGCCATAGATTCAAGTGTAACTTATGTTCCTTTCTCTTGAGTGCACTCTCAACCTTGGCAAAATAAACCTCAGAATCTGTTGAGATCTGTCTCAGCCACCTTTGGTTTACAAGTCACTCAGAGCTTTGGGGGTTGGTTCAATTTAATTTCAATATATAGTACCAAATGTTACCAATAGTTTCAGGTTATTTTAGATCAACCAACATTAATAGAAGACCTTAAACATTCAGGTCGTTTGTGTGTATCGGTCAGGGTTCACACCGAGAGACAGATCCAGAAGGAGATATATATTAAGAGATTTATTGCAAGGAAACGGCTTACTTGATTGTGTGGGCTGGCAAGAGAAGTCTGAAATCTGAGGAGCAAGATGAACCTTCAGCCAAAGATGCTCTCTGCAAATTTCTTCTTCAGGGAAGTTTTAGTTTTTCATTCAAAACCTTTCAACTTGTTCAACCAGGGCCATTCATATTACCTAGTATAATCTCCCTTGCTTAAAGTCAACTGATGATGGATTTTAATTCGCTCTATAAAATGCCTACACAGAAACATGTACATTACTGTATAATTAAAAAACTGTGACCGATAGCCTAGCCAAACTGACGTATAAAACTGTCCATCATACTATGGTAATTTGTTTTAGGGAAGGTAAAGATGGTAAGATATGCTACCTTACTTTCTCAAGAAACTAAGTAATAATAATAATAATATCCCACAAGGCAGAATGTGATTCTTCCTCTAGGAAAATTTAACTGAAGTACTATGGGGGAAACTGAGAAAGGAAAGATGGCTTCCAATTCAAAGGATGAGAAATCTCAAGATTAAGGATGGTATTTTAGCAGCAGGATCTATTAGAAGGGCATTAACAGCAACGTGATTTTCAAAAACTCATTTAACTTCTTTGATATGGTACACACACACACACACACACACACACACACACACACACACACACCCCACAATGGAATTCTGCTCAGCCATAAAAAGTAATAAAATCATGTCTTTTGCAACAACATGGATGGACCCGGAGGGATTTGTATTAGTCAGGGTTCTCTAAAAGGACAGAATCAATAAGATATATGCATATATAAAAGGGAGTTTATTAGGGAAGGCTGGCTCACATGGTTACAAGGTGAAGTCCCACTACAGGCCATGTAAAATCTGGACAATGAGAAAAGACAGCAGCAGCAGTCCAAGCCCCAAAGCCTCAAAACCAGCGAGGTCATACTGCAGCCCTCTGAAGTTGGAGGCCTGAGAGCCACAGGAAGGTGGCTTGGTGCAAGCTCGAGTCCAAAGGCTGAAGAATAATGTGTCTGATGTCCAAGGGCAGGAGGGGAGGAAGCAAAGCGTCCTGCCAGGGAAGAGAGAGAGAGAGTGCGAGGAACCTCAGCAAATTGCTTAACCATCTTCCCCCTGCTATGTTGCAGCTGTGCTGGCAGTTGATTGGATGATGCCTGCCCACATTGAGGGCGGGTGTTCTTCTCCCAGTCATTGACTCACAGACAAACCCAGAAAGGAGCCTTCACCAACCGTCTAAGCCTCCCTCAGTTCAGTCAAGTTGACACCCAGTGTTAACCATCACACCATCATTTTATTTTATTTAATTTGACTTGGAGTCTCACTTCGTCTTCCAGGCTGGAGTGCAGTGGCATGCTCACGGCCACGCCAGCTCACGGCCACCCCAGCATCGACCTGCGGGGCTAAAGGGATCCTTCCGCCTCAGCCTTCCAAGTAGCCAGAACTACAGGTGCTCGCTACCACGCCCAGCTATTTTTTTTTTTTTTAATTTATTGTAGAGATGCAGTCTCACCAAGTTGCCCAGGTTGTTCTCGAACCTATGGGCTCAAGCAATCCCCTTACTCAGGTCACCCAAAATGCTAGGATTACAGCTTGAGCCACTGCGCCCGGCCCACATCATTATTTTAAAAGAAACAACACACAAAGTCAAATACAATGTTTTCTCACTTATAAGTGGAAGCTGAAAAATGTATACACATGAACGTAGAGTGTGAACCAAGAGACACTGGTGACTCGGAAAGGTAGGAGGGTGGAAGGAGGTTGAAGAATGAGAAATTACTTAATGAGTACAATGCACACTATCTGGGTGATGGTTATACTAAAAGCCCAGATGCCACCACTGTGCAACATATCTATGTAACAAAACTAAACTTTATACCATACAACAAAAAAAGATATATGGGCAGCCAATAGACACATGAAAAAGTGCTCAGTCTCACTAATCATCAGAGAAATGCAAATCAAAACCACATTGAGATACCATCTAACTCCAGTAAGAATAGGTGTCGTTAAGAAAACAAGTGCTGATGAGGATGCAGAGAAAAGGGAATGCTTCTACACTGCTGGTGGGAATGCAAAGTAGTTCAACCTATATGGCAAACAATGTGCGATTTCTAAAAGAACTAGAAATTGAACTCTATATGACCCAGTAATCCCCCTACTGGGAATATACCCAGAGGAATTTAAATCATTCTTCCAAAAAGATACCTGCACATGCACATTTATTGCTGCAGTATTTACAATAGTAAAAACATGGACCAAACCATGCTGCCCATCAAAACTGGATTTTAAAAAATGTGGTACATATACTCGATGGAATATTATGCAGTTATAAAGAAGGATAAACATATGGACTTTGCAGCAACTTGGATGGATTTAGAGTCTGTAATATTCAGTGATCTATCACAGAAACAAAGAACAGAGTACCATAAGCAGGGTCACTCATAAGCAGACCCTGATATTTACCATAATACCATAAGAAAGGGGTTGGCAGTAGCGATATACTGCAGGGGTGGGGGTGGGGGGAGACACAACATCAATAAGGGTACCTAATCTCAAACCAGGCAAAGTGGGGACCAAAGGGAGGCCCCAACTTTACCTGAATGATGACCATTTGTATACCTAAACCTGAATTGTATCCCACATCTTTAAAATAAAATATTAAAGAAGAGAGAGAGAAAAAGGAATTATGTGCATATTCTGCCCACCTCACCACAATTTTCAAAAATGATATATGAAAATATAAGTGAAAATGTTAAAATACCTCATAAGATTAATGTCATTTGATATTTTCTCGGAATTTTGATGCTGTGGTGGGTTGAATAGAGCCTCCTAAAGATGTCCATGTTCCAATCCCCAGAATCGTGAATATGTTACTTTAAATAGCAAAAGGGACTTTGCAGATGTGATTAAAATTAAGAATCTTGAGATGAGAAATTATCTTGAATTATCCAAGCCCAATGTAATCGCAAGTCTTCTTCTTTTTTTTCTTTTCCTGAGTCAGGGTCTCCCCTGTCACCCAGGCTGGAGTGTAGTGAGTGGACAATCATGGCTCGCTTCAACCTCAGCCTCCTGGGCTCAGGCAATTTTTCCACTCAGTCTCCTGAGTAACTAGGACTACAGGCATACATCGCCATGCCCGGGAAATTTTTTAAAAATTATTTTTTGTAGAGACAAAATCTTGCTGTTTTGTCCAGGCAGGTCTTAGACTCCTAGGCTCAATCAATCCTCCCACGTTGGCCTCCCAGCGTGCTGAAATTACAGGAGGGAGTCACTATGCTCAGTTGCAAAGAGGGAAGCAGGAGAGCCGGAGGCAGCGAGGAAGTGATGTAAAGATTGCAGCAGTGGAAGCAATCAAGGTGTCATGATGAAGCAGACAACAGGTGATGTGATTGCTAGCTGGAAGTTAGCTATGATCTCAGCAAAAGGCAAAGAAACAGATGCTTTTCTGAAGCCTCCGGAAGGAACGTGGCCCTGTCAATACCTTGATTTTGACCCAATGAAATCCATTTTGGACTTCTCACCTCCAGAAATATAAGATAATAAATGTGCATTGTTTTAAGCCACTAAATTGTGGTCATTTGTTACAGCAGCAAATAGGCAACTCATACAGGTACATTACTGTGAAGATTATTTGCTATGTCATAGAATGCTGCTTACCTTCCATTCTTTCCTTGGTGCAACTTCAGCAAAACATAATTAGAACTAAGACTACATTTAACCAGCTTTCTTTGCAGCTAGTATGGCAAATAAGTTTTTTTATCTGTTTGTTTGTTTGTTTGTTTTGTTCCCCCGTGGGAGATAAAAGGAAGACGTCTATCCAAGGTCTGTAAAGTATTCTTGAAGAAAGTAGGCCTCTGTTTCATTTCTCTTTTTTCCTTCATTAAGACATGATAGATGGAGTTAGAGCAGCCAACTTGAACCCTGAGATGGAAGTTCATGTTGAGGATAGCAGAGCAAAAATAGTACAAGTGGCAGGGCCCCTGATTATTCCAGAATTACCATATTGACTCCAGACCAGGTAGGTACTCAGACCTTTGTATGAGAGATAAATCAACTTTTGTCTTGTTTAAAACATGATTAATCTGAGTTTTCAGTCACCTACAGCTAAACTTAATGTTAAGTATAATATGTCTATTTCTAAAATAAGTAGATATTTCTTTTGCATGCATAAGAAAAGTGAGTGTTAGGTAAAACTCCTACCCCTGAAGGTATACGAAGAATTTAATTAAATCAAGACACTAAAGAAAAGAATGCCATAAGTAAAAATAAGAATTCAAAATCTTTATACTTTATTTTTCAATTGTAAAAAGATGATATATTATAAATAAAACAGAGATTTACTGATCCTAGCTATTTATCTTGGGCACAACTAATTTTCCATTATTATTTCTACAAATAAACACCATCCATCATCAATATTAAGGTTAACCCTGCAAACTCATTCAAACTTCTGGATGCTTTAAGAAGTAGTCTGTTCACAATCTTATTTTGAAAGTCAAGAGGTTTTCATTTAGATATGCTGAAAATAATATACAAATATTTCTCCCCGGATCATGCTACAGAAATATCTTATATTCTAAGGATTACTTTACAAGTAAGGAAAGCAGATATAAATAGTGGAGTTTTCAACACAGATATCAGAATATACAAAAATAATTAAATGTGGCTGGTAAAACAAATAAAATTGATGTAAGATTATATGCTTTTACTTGTTGATCTTGACATAACATAACATGTCATAATGGTTAATTTTAGGTGTCAACTTAACTGAATTAAGGGTTACCCAGATAGATAGTAACACATGATTTCTGAGTGAAGCTGTGAGGATGCTTCTGGAAGAGACTAGCGTTTGAATCAGTGGACTGACTAAGGAAGATCTACCATCTCAATGTGAGCGGGCAACATCCTATGGGATGACAGCTCAGACAGAACAAAAAGGCAGAGGAAGAATGAATTTACCCTCTATGGTAGAGCCTGGAAACCCTTCCTCTTCTCCTTTCGGATGTTAGAAGGCTGGGTTCTCCAACCTTTGGACTTTGGGGCTTGCACCAGTGACTGATCAGGGTTGTCAGGCCTTTGGCCTCAAACTGAGAGTTCCACGCCATTGTCTTCCATGGTTCTAAGGTCTTCAGGCTTAGACTGGGCCATGCTACCTTCCTCCTTGATTCTCCAGTTTGTAGACAGCTTATTTTAGGACTTCTTAGACTCTATAATTGTGAGAGCCAATCCCCCTAAAAAGCCCCCTCTCATCTATCTATCTATCTATCTATCTATCTATCTATCTATCTATCTATCTATCTATCATGTATCTATGTATCTGTCTGTCTGTCTTTCTGTCTGTCTATATCTTATTAGTTCAGTCTCTCTGATTTGCTTATTAAATGTTGTTTTTCACTACTATGGATAATAGAGAAATAGGTATACTGTCAATAGGACCTTATTTAACAAATTCTGTGACTGTAATTTAGCAGTGCCAGAAAAAAACATATGCTCATACTAGTGATTAAGTCCTCTAAAAAGTTCTCCCATTCCATCAGTGGAACACAAGAACTAGTCAGTTATTCATTAGTTTCTGAATAAAAAATTTGGGTTTTTTTCTTATTGTTATTATTTTTGAGTCAAAGTCACTCTATTACCGAGGTTGGAGTGCAGTGACACAATTACGGCTCACTGCAGCCTTGACCTCCTAAGCTCAGGCGATCCTCCTGCTGAAATCTCTGGAGCAGCTGGGACTACAAGTGTGTGCCACCATGCCTGAATAATTTGTTGTATTTTTTATAGAGATGAGGTCTTGCTATGTGGCCCTGGCTGGTGGTGTGTTTATTTTCTTTAGAAGAGTCACATTAATTTATCAATGTCTGGTTCTGTTACAATTGTAAAAGAGTAATCTCAGCATCATCAACCAGCACATGGTGCCAAGATTATAAACACAAATTGTGAGAAATGTGTCAGGATACAAAACAGACCTGAAAGATGTGAGAAATTAACATACATGGAACTTCTACCCCAGAGAGAGTAGAACAATGAGAAAAATACAGATAAGATTCTGAAAAAGCAGAGATCTTGCCATTGTCCTCAAATTTGATGAGATGATGGCTGGGTGTGAAGGGACTTTAAAAAACTTTAAATTCTCAAACTCTTACTTGATTTATAATTTGAAAAAATATAGAGAGAATAAAAACAGCCACTGAGACTAAAACTACTCAGGACCCTACCCCTATTCTAATATTTGATACTAAATAATTGATAGAAGAGCAAATTCTAAATGCCAAATCTCCCAAATTTGTGTTTTGAAAAAAATATTTTTACATTCCTCCTAAAACAAGTTGACAAGGCAAGGAAGATATATTTACATTATTACTATTATATTAGGATGAATTATAATTTTAGGATTTTTAAAAAAGCCCTCAGATGTAAAATCTGCTGAGTAAAAGATAAGTAAGGGATAGGAAAAAAAAATATGACCTATGTAAAATTTATAAAGAAACAATTTTAAATTATCAAGTATAGAAAGAAAAATATGATTATACCTATTTTATACATACTAGATAATCAAGAACTGTCAAGTTCATCAAAAAAAGAACCAGAAAGCTAAGATGATGAAACATTGAAAACTGAGAAAATAACAAGGCTAAAAGCAGAACATAATAAAAAGAGAAGAAAGGAATAATAGAAAAAATTAATAAAACTAAAATTGAATATTGATAAATATTAATACAAAAGACAAAATATAGCATATTAACGTATACAAAAAGGGAGTATGATTGAAAAAGGGACATGATGTTGAGGAAGATGATTTTCTACAGTGGAAGACAATTCCCAGAAACTGATGAAATTGAAAGCTGTCAACCAGAGGCTCTCTAAACAGCAGAGGAGATATGTCCTTTAGTCCTCAGGGAGGAGTTAGGTGATACAGCAGAGGGTCTCCCATAGTCAGTTCATCCATGTGCTGCGTGAGACTACTTTGTGTGCAAATTCTGGGAGAAGCTCCTTGAGAATTCTGTTGGGCCTTTTTATAGAGGAAACTTATAAGAGGAAGTCTCTTTCGGTGTGACTGGTATTCACTTTCTCCTCTCTCAGTTATCTGGGACTCCTCCAGTTCACAACTAGTGCTTCGGCTGGTCTTGGTGGTTTAACTGGTGGTGTAATCCAGACCCTCGTCTCAGTGGAGTTCAAGTTCCTGATCGTTGTGCCCTTCTCAGGTTTTGTCAGCGGTCCACAGTCTTTTACCATAAAAATTGGGCAAGGCACATCCGAGAGGGTTGCCCAGATATCACATATATCTCCTCCTAGCCACGCTGTGTAACAGCAGTTTACTTTCTCCTGATGATCAGGGTTAATTTACTTGGTAATGCCACCTGGAGTTCAGAAAATACCACGTACACTTAAGGTGCAGACAGACAGTCACATACAGCTTTTTATTCCAAAATTTCAGCCATGCATCAGGCATAAATATAATATAGTAAATACAAAATTCACTAGTATATCATATATGAATTGGTTCTTATCTTTATTCCACTGTATATATTTATCTAAATTTTTTTTCTAGAAAATGGAACAAGTTGTTACCTGCACATTATAAGGGCTAAAGTTTTTTACTAATATTTGTAAAGGAGATTTTAAGATTTCCATTTGTCCTTGTATGCAATATTATGGAACCTGTGAACTAAATTTAGGATGAAGGGCCTGAAGAGGCATTAAGTGATCATCTGGATGTCTATAAAGTCCATTTGAAAGGGTAAATATCCAGTCAATTTCAACTAGCCTTTTTAGCCCCAGATATTTCTTAGAGGGTAGTTGAGTCCCTCAAAACCTTCCTCGGAAGGATTAGGAACCTAAAGTTCCAATGACTATAGAGAGTTGAGAGACTAGAGAAAAAAAGGGGGGGGGGGTTGGAAGACCCAGTTTGGGAGATAAGTTTTCTCACAGCCACCACTTAAGTTTTAACTGATCCTTAGTAAAGTCATACCAAGAAGAAAGAAAGCAGTCAGTACTGTAGTGGCAGACAGAGAATATATTCATCAGAGGTTTAAGAAAGGGTGGGGGCAGATTTCTCATGGGAGAAGTTCCCATGAGAGAACAGAGTTAAATAGGGAGAAGAGATAGGGCTCAAAATAAAAAGCCAGAAAGATAAATTTCAGTCTAAGAGGTACACTCCAAACAAGGAAGCCCAACATTCTAACCTAACTTCAGAGAGTATACTCATTCCAAATGTGACTCAAACCAACATGCCTTTTTATAGTTTAACTATGGATACAAGAGGTATCCCCAAGAAGGATGCAGAATGTGCAGCCTTCATGAGCCAAAGTCATTCTAAAAGAGAGTTGAGGAGAAATAAAGCGAAGACCATTTTGCCACAGGCGGTGACAATGGCAAAGGCAAAGATGCCAAGAACCTCACGGGCTGACAGTTTTTTTGGATTTAGACTTGCATGAACTCCTTGAGAGCTGGCAATGGTCAGTAGGATGCCAACTGCAAATGGGGTACCCAGGTTACCTACATTTTTACCTGACTGATTGCAAGTCCATGGACCCTAACCTGATGACTGGCCAACTGTGAGTGCAAATAATATGTGCTGCCCTGTAGTCATAGAAGCAGAGAGAATGCTCTCTCTGGCTCCAAGTTAGGTTCTTAGGACACAAAATCAAGGTAGGAGAATCTAATCCAGTTTCATTGGTGTCACACAAACTTATTAGTCTATGAGGCCATCTTGATCAACAACCTTGTATGTCTACCTGTGTCCAGTCCAATGATTCTTCACCTTAAGATAAACAAAAAGACAAGAAAAAAATGAACAGAACACAATGACTATTGCAGGGAAGAAAAGGATCTATAATAAGAATATTCAAACAAGAATCACAGTTCCCAAGGAATTCATTTTTACAAGTGTTTTCTCCTGCCAATCTAAATTTTGGAAAGGAAAGACAAAAAGAGGCTATTACCCAACCTCTCTCAACTGGACACAGAGGAGATATCCAATAATCTGACTGGTAGGAAAATGTACCTTTACTGGATTAATCAGATGTCCCAAATTCTCAGCCACAGTCCTCAGAGTGAACAGGGAGTACTGACCATCTCATTCTTATCATCAAAACATTTGGAGGAAAATTTTTCCTCTACTTGCTTATTCCGGGACCTGCAAATTAACTGGATAGATCAACAAGGAAAAAAGAAAATGTTTACTTACACATGCATGCAAAAGTTACTCAGGAATAGTCACTCATTAAACACCCAGAGGTAAAGATTTTATATACCAACTTAACAATGTAACAACTTGGTACAAGTGTGTGGGAGATGTGTTTCAGGGCTCTAGTAGAAAAGTCTGAAAGGTTTTATGCATATAAGTGCTTTATACTAGAGAGAATGGGCAACCTGTCTTCTTCCTAGAATTCACAGGAAACTCCTGGGGGTGGGGAGGTTAATGGCAACTGTATGTTCAGAAGGTTCTGTTTTAGTCAGATAAGGAAAGTGCAGATAAGATTTAAAATGTTTTCACTTTAAAATAACTTTTATGTCAAAACTGTGATTCCTCCATAAGGACCGAGTGAGGATACATGGCAACAAGAGCTACTTTATTATAAAAAATAAGATATTCACTCATACATTTGTAGTCTCTAAATATCCATGAATCTGGATGACAAGACACATTCCAAGACCAAAATAAATTCTTCTAGTTGTCTTGAACTATAGAGACAGGAACATTATGTATTTGGCATAAGGTGATTTCATTATTAATAAAAAGGACACAAGAGAATCCTCAGGAGCTATCATCTACTTTATTACTCTGGCTGGCTATTTCCTCTGAGCAAGTGGCTAGACCTTGATATTTCACATTATCATAAGCACCAAATATATTATTAACTTACACTGTTCCTGCATTTGTAATTCAATCGGTAATCTTTTTACAAATTTGCATAATAACTGCCAGCTTCAATATGCTAGCAAATTATTTTCAATTGTATAAAATATGAGAACCCAGTGATGTGGGAAGTCAGTCTTCTGGCCTAATCTATTGAGCGACCTCTCTTCTGTGCTTAGAATCTTCATGAGGTCTTCAGATCAGCAATGGCTCCAGAGATGCTTACCAGAAACTGTGCTACCCAGGGTACAATTCATGATTTAGATACTGTCTCCTCACTCTTAAGATGAGAGAGAATGGATGAAAGATTAGATAAATGGGGAGAGGGAAGAGAGGGGGAGAGCATGAAAAGATAGATGTTCATAATATAGGGACATTATCTGAGAGATAGTTTTTCTAGTACTAAATATGTAAAATCGGATAATTTGATTGTTTTGCTCATTCATTCAAACACTTATCCACACCAGTTTTTAATGGTAAAATCTGGAGATACAACAATGAGTTTATGTCGCCATGAAGATTACAGTAGGAATGTAATGCATTTGTGAATAATTAGAATTTAGCGGGTTACATAAATTATTATATAACACTAATATGGTATACAGGTATTACAAAAAAGGGAAAATCAATTCTGCATGGAACGGAGAAAGAAAAAAGAAGTAGAAGAACTTTCACAATGTAAATATGTGAGTGGACTTGGAAGAAAGGATGAAACTTGACAGGACCAACTCTAAGTTTCCATTCTTTGACACAAAAAACACGTTAGGCATCTTTGCTAAACACTGTGTTAGAAATATGGAATGTAAAAGCAAGCAACCTCCTCCACTCCTCCCCCACCAAAAAAAAAAAAAAAAGAAAAAAACCAGTTCTTGAGCTCAAGAGCATGTAATCTGAGTTAAAAATACATGATCGAGCAAAGTATCTTGTACCAAAGTACATGTACCAAAGTACCAAATAATGGTTCTGTCTGTTCAAAAGGCATTAAGAAATGCTTTCCATAGATGACATGTGGGACTGTAAAATTTCTCAAAAAAGCTTTGCGCATATTATTTTAATACATATAGTTTGGGGATAATTCTTACATTCATAATGTTCACATATTTACCACCTAATATCACCAAAATGTAATTATAATTCTATGTGTATTTTTGGAAATAAAAATATCTTCATCTTCATCCTTTTCTTTTTTTTTTTTTTTTTGAGTTGGAGTCTCACTCTGTCGCCCAGACTGGAGTCCAGTGGCCGCTCCCAGCCACTGCAGCCTCGACCTGCTGGGCTCCGGAGATCCTTCTGCCTCAGCCTTCCAAGTAGCTGGAACTACAGGCATGTGCTATCACGCCCGGCTAATTTTTTTTTTTTTTAATCTATTGTAGAGATGAGGTCTCACCAAGTTGCCCAGGTGGGTTTCGAATCCACGGGCTCAGGCAATTCACTCATCTCGGCCTCCCAAAGCACGGGATTACAGGCTGAGCCACCAAGTCCGAGCTTTATCCTTTTCTTGTCCTTTATAGAATTTTTAAAAAGTAGTTTGTGTGAAGCAGTGATATTTCTTAAAATCTGCAGAATTGCTACAATCCATTGATCTTTAAAAACAAATGTGTCCTTTCTTAGCAAAGGTAACTATAAAAAGTTTGAAAACTTTCCAAAGAATCATTATAGATGGTACCCTACTTCTCCAGATATAAATATTGGCAATAAAACTATAGAATAGTCTAATAAAGTAGCACTTTAGAAATTGATTATGAAACCTAGATTACATCTTGTTTTAAATACTGATAATATGTATGTTTGATTTAGGGATTTATATGTTAACTTTTTCCTTTGTGTTTCTACACAAAAGCCAAATACAGTTCAATTTGGCAAATGTTAACTGATTCATTGTAAGCAAGGTATTATGTGTGATAAAATCATTCACAAGCTATAATTTCATCTTGAAATATATACCACAATATATAAAACAAGGTGGCAAAATGGGAATGTGTTAATAGAATGACCAAAAAAAAGCCTTATATTCAACATGAAGCATGCTAAGACCTCATAGAAAAGCATATTTTAGACTGGGATTCAATAGCGAGAGAGTAGAAGTAATGTCTTTCCAACGGAAGGAACTGCATAAGCAAAGGCTTTGAGTAAAGAAAGAGAAGGATGTGCTCAGGAAACACTCAAAAGTTCAATATGATCAGATTATAAATCTGAGTTAGCAAAATTCCCATCTTCCAAGACTAACTGTAATAGATGCCTGCAGTTATAAGAGATGATATGAGCCGGGCTCGGTGGCTCAGCCTGTAATCCCGCGCCTTTGGGAGGCTGAGGTGAGTGGAATGCCTGAGCCCGCGGGTTCGAGACCCGCCTGGGCAGCGAGACCTCATCTCTACAATAAATCAAAAAATCAGCCGGGCGTGGTGGCGCATGCCTGTAATTCCGGCTTCTTGGAAGGATGAGGCGGAAGGATCGCCGGAGCCCAGCAGGTCGAGGCTGCGGTGGCCGGAAGCGGCCACTGCACTCCAGTCTGGGTGACAGAGTGAGATTTCCACTCAAAAAAAAAAAAAAAAAAGAGATGATATGGCTATATCCAGGCTCAAGAAGAAAAACTGCCACAAGCAATTAGTCATGGTTGCTGTGGTGGGGAGGGAGGAGTGGAAGCCCACAGGCCCAAGTATTTGCTAAGCAGAGAATAAGTTATCTCAGGCATTGCGTGAGGTAAGAGTAGATGACTCAAATAACTCAGGTCCAGAATTTGAAGGGCTTTCAATTCCAAAATTTTAACAGATTTATGTTTCATTCTCCTGAAGGGGAAGAAAAGATCTTTTTCTGTCTGTGTGTTTCGGATTTAAGTTGAGTCTTTGTAACAAAAGAAAGAGAAAAGCAAACAAATGTATTCACTATGTGCTTTACACAACACGGTTTTAAAATGGCAGCCCATAGAAATGGTTAAATCTGAATGTTTTCATGTTAGTTTTGGTGAGTGGAGAGTTATGGGAAAATGTAATAGGACACAAAGGGTATGAAATAAAAGTGGTGAACTGGGAAAAACTTAGTAAGGCCTGTTCGTCCAGATTCCTCTTCATCTCCCTTCATCTTCAGAGACATTTCCTCTGATATAGGGAGGTCACCTCTCACATAACAGTCATATGACTTGCTTTAGAAGTTTCCCTTCAGAAGATGGTCAGAAAATTCTTCCTGAATCTTCTATTTATCAAATTTGTTGAGCTCAAAATGCATTTAAAATGAGTGTATTCAATATGTCAAGGTGCCATATTTGGGGTTTGTGTGTCCTGAACCTCATCATTCCCCTTCTGAAATTTCCCCACGAAATGTCACGGCCCAGAAACTCAGCTGATAGATTGTCCCATAACCAGTCTCTTAGTTCTGAAAATAGATCAGTCTAGTTATTACACTTATGCCTCCTTTTGAAAAGCAGTGGTATACATGGGAGCAGGTGCACATCTAACTTAGGTTGCTGTATGGTGTGAGTAGTTAGGTGTTCAATAAGATGCATTTCTTTGGAAACAAAAGAAAAACAAAGTCTGATAGCTGGCAGGCTAGCTTCTGAGTCTAGAGAGTAGCCAGTCAAGAAGATTTCTATATTTGAGCTTCATTTGGATAAGGATAGCAATTGCAATCTAGTGTATTTCCTGGCTTACAGTTTTATTATCTCTGGTAATGGTATAATAGTCATGCTTGCTTCTCACAGCAGAGTATGGAAGTGACTTCATTATCCTCTAGAATTTTTAATTGTCATTTTGGTTAAATCTTTTATTGTCATTTGGTAACATAAATAACTAAAGTGATATTTAATCTAGGATTTTAGACTTGCAGGACTTTTAGATAGTCCTAACAAGGATCTGGACAATCAGGTTTTATATCTCAATTACACCTGGTAAGGAGAGTGAAAACAATTAAAGCATTAATTACTGGCTTTTTTCTTTTTCTCTTTCTTTCTTTCTTCCTTTCTGTTTGTTTTACTGCAACTTCTTATGAGAAATCACAAATTAGATTTGGACTTTTATAAGCCTCTCAAGACTAAGAAGCAGAGGCAGAAACTCAACCCCAGCTCTGCCTGCCATACATGAAGATTTGGACAAATTCCTCTTTTCTGGAGGTTCTTAATATATATTTTTTAATTCCTGGGGCTACCAGGAAGTGGTCTTCCCTACTCATCTGTAAGACTGAGATCCTGTAAGTTAGGAACCAGATTGTTGCTTGTTTTCTCAAGAGCGCATTGTAGTTATTGGCTCCATAAAGTCAATCTTAGTTTCTTTGAAGTAGACGTCCCATCAAAGCCTTAGTAATATAACCAGCGTTTCAAATTACACCCTGTTATGTTACAAAAAAGAACAGATTCTTATTGAACCTATGCAAATAGCTATATTTTATGAAATTAAAAATAATCATAATCAGAGTTTCCAAACTCTGGAGGGATCTGATGGAGAGAATAAATAGATGCTTCATCTTTGTTTACAAAGGTATAATTTATCAAATTGATGCAAGTCACTGATAGCTTAAAAGAAAAGAGAAAGAAGTTCCTTAAATCTGGAAAGCAAAACATTAAAGACCTGGCAATGTTTTAAACAAAAATCATAAAAAGTATAATCATCCTCATCAGTTCATTCAGTCCCATATAATTAATTCTTGTTCTGCTTGACCATAAGTTAACAGCTTTATGAATCTCTCCACTTCTTTATCAATATTCTGTAATGTTTAACCCAGCTCATTTTTTATGATCTTAATATTATCAGAAACCTGCATTTCTGAGTATGTGTCAGAGTGATTTTCATGAAGGATTTTGGCCTAAAGTTAATTGTAAATGCTTTTAGAGAAGAATCTGAATAAATCAATAACTTAAAATAGCTTTAGTTAAAGATTTGGTGAGAGTTCATAGTAATATAATTGACAAGGAAATTTGGTTATTTATGTGGCATATAAAATAGTAAGACAATAATTGGCATTATGACAGATATACTAGACATATCATGAATAGCAAGAGTATTGATAACTTTTAAATAATTTTCTATAATTTCTGAAATAGTTATATTAATATTTACTCAAATAAATATAATATAGCCTAAAGAAAATATATCATCATTTCTTATTTGACAATGCTTCCCATGTAATTAGATATACCAAATAAACCTAATTAGTTTGACAACTCTTTTACAAGGTAAGAGACAATTCCTTTGAATTTTCTTAGAGACCCTCTGAGAAATCTCAAAGTTAGTCTGAGGTCAAAAAGACATTTTATTTAGAATTTGACTTGGAGAAGCTTGTCAAAAATGTCAAAAGGTTTGACACAATTAAATATGACCTTGATTATCTATTTAATCAAAATGACATTAAAATATTATAAAGGCAAATGCAGAAGTTCACACAGTTGTGATAAGAATTAGTCCTTTTAATATTGGAGACTTGGTTTGCTTAAGTAATCATAAGACTGATAAAGCCATATAAAACACAAGAAATTATTTTGAAAAAACACAGAATTTTTGTTTTCTGGGAAAATTACTTGAAAGGTAAAGAAAAGTCGTTTTGAAATCTCTTATTAAGAGCAGATTTAAAAGCCAAGAAAATGTGCTTTAACAGAGAGAAAACCAAATTCTAGTTTTACATCAGTGTGCTACTCATACTAACGCTCACTTTTTAAAAAATCTTATAAGTAGATTCATCCAAGCTTAGCCAGCTTTGACCACACAGATGATATTATTCTAAGATTATTTTTTCACAAATCTTCTGTAATCTTTCTTTTCTTTTTTCTTTTTTTTAAGTTGGAGTCTCGCATTTGTCACTCAGGCTAGAGTGCAGGGGCAAGCTTATGACCTGCTGGACTTAGGTGATTAAGTGATCCTTCCACTTCAGCCTTTCAAGTAGCTGGAACTACAGATGCATGCCACCATGCCCGACTAGTTTTTGTGATTTACTGTAGAGACGAGGTCTCACCAAGTTGCCCAGGCTGGTCTCAAACCAATCCTCTCGCCTTGGCCTCCCAAAGTGCTGGGATTACGAACTGAGCCACTGAGCCCGGCCTCTTTTCTTCTTCTTAATATTCATCCAGGTATTGTCCTACTCTTTCTTTCACATTCTAAACAACCAGTCACTTTTATCTTAGTAAAAAATTATTTTCCTTTTTCTGTAACAAAAATACATTCTTAATACTTTGTATATTTTTTTCTTATCATAAACACATCTTATTGTTCTTGTATTGTTTGTATACAGAGGGGTTTTTTAACCTTTATTATTTCTGTATTTTCATATACACAGATTGATTCAAAATTTAACCCTTAGTAGCCCTAGTTTCTAGTGAAAATTAGAAAGTAAACAGTAATAAACTATGGCATACTAACATTTAGTGGTAGACTAGAAAATGTAAGAATACATAATTTGACAATTTCTAAAGGCATGTTTCCACATAGTACAATTTTCAAAATGGAAAAGGCCATGTTTCTTAGCGAACTCAAATATCTTTTGCCTTCTATAAGAATGAAGAAACCAAAAGTAGATAAATTTATGTTTAGCAATTTGTGTTTCAGTATTTATCTTATTTGAAAATGATCTAGATATTCAATGAATATTCATAATTTCACTTAGTATAGATTTAAGATTTCAAGTTTTCAAGATTTTAAAACCATTTTTGAAAGTAGACATTATAAAACATAATTATTATTGAGAGAGTCGTTTATAAAGTTTTTGCACTTATATCCATTAAATTCGCTTGTTCTTAGCAATTATGCTTGAAATGCTCCTGAAAATTTCATGAGCCATTAAACAAAGCTAGTCATTATTTCTGGTTATTTTTGTTGTTGTTGACAAGTTAGATATGTATCAAAAATCACAAGAGGAAAGAACCTAAAAAGTTAAATAAGTGTTTTTTTTTCTCTTTCTCCTTTTTCTTTTGTAAAGTTATGTTTGAGATACACAAAGCAATTCATATTTATTGTACATTTAATTCTTAGGTTGGATTTATAGTTTTGTAACCCATAGCATCTAGTAAGGACAATATCAACTTGGTTTGTAAACCTAGGTAGAAAAAAAAAGTACATGCATTATATTTAACGCTGACAACTCTGAAGACACACCTGTTATATTTCACCAACAATCTTAAGCCAGTGATTATCTAAGATACATGAACTTAAAAAAGATTTTTATTTCCTGGAAAAATTACCTGAAAGGTAAATAACTTCGTTTCCAAGTTTAGTTAGTAAGATGAAGAAGAAGAACAAAAGCAGTAGCAAGGAAGAGGTCTTCGAGGAAAACATTTTGAGAAATTAAAATGGTTTAAATGGTTTCCTAAAGAAACCAGTGAAGTTCAAAATTATCGTCAGCAAAATTATGCCAGTAAGAAAAAGGTGAACAGAGTTGGTAGAGCATATAGCCAGCAGAGGTTTGAGAAGTGGGTTATAATTGACTGAGAAGTTTCCATAGGAAGAACAGGATCAAGTAGAACAGAGATGTCTTTTAAAAATAGCTCCTATCAAGTTTTGAATATCAGTTTTCAATTAGGCCAACTTCTGACCAAAGAGGTTTAAAAAAAAAAAAAAACAACTTTTTTCAGATAACTCATTATCAAAGTTTTAACCAGGACAAGAGTAGATAATCCTGGCAGTATTGAGTGCTTTTTTTTTTTTTTTTTAATTCTATTGACTGACTTATTTTTCATTTTCAAAATATCATTTACACATTAAGTAAATGGAATAAAAAATGATGAAAAAGGTTACATTTATTCCTCACCATAGCCATTTTCTATACATGAATGTAGTAATAAAAATATTTTAGTTGGAGCATGTCATTCCAATGAGTAGAATTAGCATAAATTACTAAGTTTTTTTTTTTAACAAAAGTATGCTTGTTTCAAAGGACTTAAAACTAAAACCAGTAAGTCTTTTATGACTTAATCATGAAGCACAAGAGGCATCCCCCAAAAAGCTGCAAAAATATAGCCTTTCTTAGAACCACTCCCAAAGATAGCACAAAATTTTTTTTTTAATCAATATTTTTTATTATGGTTTTGTGGGGTACAGTTAAGGGTTAGGTGTACAATTACATTTCATTCAGGTACCCTGTTGATAAGAGGTGTTTCCCCTTCCCCAGACAGATATTTGCTACTGTTAATCCCATCCCCCCCATAGTTTCCCAATACCGTCAGTCATTTTCTTTTTTTTTTTAATTTAATCAATTTTTTTTATTATGGTTTTGTGGGGTACAGTTAAGAGTTAGGTGTACAATTACGTTTCATTCAGGCACCCTGTTGATAAGAGGTGTTTTCCCATCCCCAGGCAGATATTTGCTACTGTTAATTCCATCCCCCTCCCCTCCCATAGTTTCCCAGTACCGTCAGTCATTTTCTTCTAGTATTACATTGGATGTTCAAGGTTCATTATATGAGTGAGAACATGTGATACTCAGATCTTTGTTTCTGTGAGAGGTCACTCAGTATTATAGACTCTAGTTCCAACCAGGTTGCTGCGAAATTCATGATTTTGTTCTTTTTTGTGGCTGCGTAGTATTCCATCGTGTATATGTACCATTTTTAAAATCCAGTCCTCTTTTGATGGGCAGTATGGTTGGTTCCAGGTTCTTGCTATTGTGAACAACGCTGCGATAAACATACGTGTGCAGGTATCTTTTTTATAGAGTGATTTGAGTTCTTCAGGATATATTCCCAGTAGGGGGATTGCGGGGTCAAATGGAAGGTCGATTTTTAGAGCTTTTTCAGAGACCTAAATGTAAAACCTCAAACCATAAGAACCTTAGAAAAGGAAGGAAATACCCTCATGGAAATTGGAACTGGCATCCAATTCCTGAACAAAACCCGAAACCCACAGGTCATAAGAGAGAAGATAGACAAGTGGGACCTTATTAAACTGACAAGCTTCTGCAAAGCCAAAGAAACCATCGAGAGAGCAGGGAGACAGCCTACAGACTGGCAAAAAGTATTTGCCAACTCTAGGTCTAACAAAGGCTTAACATCCTGGATCTATAAGAAACTGAGCTGTACTGAAAAGAAGAAAACAAACAATCCCATTATAAAATGGGCAAAAGATATGAACAGACACTTCACAAAAGAAGACATCCGAGCAGCCAACAAACACATGAAGAAATGCTCAACCTCACTAATCATCAGGGAGATGCAAATCAAAACCACACTGAGATGCCACCTAACTCCAGGCATAATGTCAATTATCAACAACTCAAAAAATAACAGCTGCTGGAGAGGGTGTGGTGAAAAAGGAACACTACTACACTGTTGGTGGGAGTGTAAACTAGTGCAACCTCTGTGGAAAACAGTGTGGCGATTGGAAGAATCAACATTGTGAAGATGTCCATCCTACCTAAGGCAATCTAGAAATTCAATGCAATACCCATTAAATTACCAACAACATTCTTCTCAGACCTAGAAAAAACAACACAGGAATTCATATGGAAACACAAATGACCAAGAATAGCCAGAACAATCCTCAG
>NW_007258838.1:186207-240963 GCF_000164805.1 Carlito syrichta
ATCTTCGACAAAGCCCCCACCATCTACCACTGGGGAGAGGAGAACCTATTCAGTAAATGGTGCTGGGAAAACTGGCTGACCACAAGCAGAAGATTGAAACAGGACCCCTATCTATCCCCATGCAAAAAATTTTTAAAAAGAAAGAATTAGACCTCTCCCTGAGAGCTGGTGATGGTAGGTAGGGCATTCGCCACAAATGAGGTGTGACCCATATTGTTGTCTGGCGGTATTCTTGGGCCCCCAAACTGACAGTTGGCTTTCTGAAAGTACGGTTCAAGAACGTGTATGCCCCAGCAGGTGGAAATCCAAGTCAAGATTTCAGGACACAAGACAGACAAAGAGTAAAGCAATAGCTGTCCCTGGGAGAGAAAGTGTCAACAACCAAGTGATACCCTTAACAAGCCTCTAAAGTTACATAAACTTATATTAAGTAAATATACATACGTTTCTCTTGTTAATCTGTCTTTTGTTACAGCGACTCAGCAGAGAACAAAAAGAGTAGAAGGAAAAAGGTGTTTTTCTTTCCCTACAGTTTCTGGTGACCATAAAAGAACAGTAAAAGGATGGAGTACTCCACTCATTCAAAAGACTGCAGCTGAGTTCTGGCATAATGAACAAAAAGCTGTCAGAAGTCAGAATTCTTACCCCATTGGTTTTCAGTTTCCTGGATCTGTCTTTTGTGCCCAGTTGAGTGAGAAAGGTAAAATTTTCTCTTGTACCTTCCTTTCTAAATATAGATTAGCAGAAGAAAAGCATTTGCAAAAATTAGTTATCTGAATTTTGCCTCTTGTGAATTTGGTTAACCTTGTTTTAGGATATCACCTGGTTATTGGCATTTCTTTCATGAGACCCGCATGTTTTTGTGCTAAGTTTAATGAAATAGAGGAAATCGTGAAAAAAAGTGATAGGACACAAAGGGGTATGAGCTAAGAGTAGTGAACTGGGGACAACTTAGTAAGTCCTATTCATGCAGATACTTCTTTCTGGGTATTATAAGCACACCTCTCACATGAGGATCTTGTGGTCTTCTTCAGTGGAATTCAGAGATACCTGAGCCCCATCGGTCCTTTTAAACTTTAATTACAGGAGCAATGCAATGCTTGTTGTAAAAGATTTTTTTAAAACCCAAAAGTATGCTTAGAAAAGTGGAAACCTCTTCTACAATGCTATTATAAATAAGAAACAAATCAACGTACATTCTTCTTTTATACATACATATGTAAACAGGTATAAAGCATGTACTGTATATAAATTGTTTCAACCTAAAAATAGATTCCCATCACGTAGATAGTTCTACAACTCACTTTTTTACTTAGACATCTTTCATGAAATTACATAGAAACTTATCTCATCTTTTTAAATTGCAATACATTTTATGTATAGTCTATTATTGACCTATTCTTTAGCTAGTTGGGAGCTATTGAAACCTTTCAGCAGGAAGATAAAATTATATATATATAATTTTTTAATTTTAAAATATTGAAAGAATACATTTTAAGACGATAAATTGGAGATAAAATATTACAAGATTATTACAATAGTCTAATTAAACCTTAACAATGAGTGCTTGAATGAAACTAACTATAAGAGATGTTTCAGATAATGTAGTAAAAAGAAGTTTATTGTTATCCTACTTCACCATGTGATAACAAGAAGAGCAATGAGAAGAAAAGCCAGTTGTGGATGGTTGGGTATATTAAAAAAACTATCTCTAGAAAAAGGGAGCAGAGGAACACAAAATAGTTTCTTTGGGAACTCTCTAACCTTTACTCTCTGTGTTCTTCGTTCTCCCACCATCTTCTCACTTGCCAAGTTACATCAGCCTGATCACAACAATATTTCTCGTATGTTTACCATTTTTATCTATTCTTACTGTCACTATCCCCATTAATGTCTTTATAATCCCTCTCATAGTACTGGTCTCCCACTTCTAATGCATCTAACGTTGTGCAAGCCAAAAGTCAAGATAGTTCAGATGGTTAATGTTCACTGTGTTAGCCAGGGTCCTCCAAAGAAATAGAATCAATGAGACATATAGAGATAGAGAGAATAGAGATGGATGAGATAGAGATATATTGGAGGAGGTTGATTCATTATAGGAATTGGCTTGTGTGATTATTGAAGTTGAAAAGTCCCACAATCTGACATCTGCAAACTGAAAATCCAGTGGCATAGTTCAGTTCAAGTGTGAAGACCTGAGAACTGGGTGCCCAATGTTTTAAGTCCTGGTCTGCATCAGAAGGCCCAAGAACCAGGAGTGTCAGTGTCCAGGGGCAGGGAAATAAGGATGCCCCACCTCAAATAGAGAGAATGAATTCACCCTTTCTTGTCCTTTTTTTGTTCTGTTAAGCTAGGGTTTCCTAACCCCTGGGCCATGAATTGGTATCAGTCCGTGGCCTATTAGGAACTGGGCCACACAGCAGGAGTTGAGCAGCAGGCAAGTGGGCAAAGCTTCATCTTTATTTACAGCTGTTCCTCATTGCTCACATTACCACCTAAGGTTCACTTCCTGTCAGATTAGTGCGACATTAGATTCCGGTAGGAGTGGGAACTCTATCGTGAACTGCACATGCAAGGGATCCAGGTTTCACACTCCTTGTGGGAATATGATATGTGATGATCTGAGATAGATCTGAGGCAGTGATGCTAGTGCTGGGAACAGCTGCAAATACAGATTAGCATTAGCAGTGAGGTTTGACTGCACATCACTGCTCCCCCATTTGTGGAAAAATTATCTTCCACGAAACCAATCTCTGATGCCAAAAAAGTTGGGGACTGCTGTATTAAGCCCCGTAAAAACTGGATGATGTTTATCTATCCCATTGATGGAGACTACCTTCTTTACTCAGTCTATTAATTCAAATGTTAATCTCTTCCAGAAACTCTCACACATACACTGAGGGGAAATTGCTTACCAGCTTTTTGGGCATCCCTTTGCCTAGTCAAGTGGACAGACAAAACTGACCATCACAGTCACTAACATATAGCATGTGCATCTGCTACATGTCAGGTATCGTGTTTGCTTTGAACACTCATCGTTATATTACTAAGTCTTTACAAAAAGACACCCTTTGGTTTTGTGACTTTGGTAAAATTATTTGACATTGCCCAAAGAGTCAATTTTCTCATCTGTAAAATGGGAATCATCATATCTGCTTTATGCATCTGCTGCACAAGAAATATTAATGAATGTAGATTAGTATAGTCCTGCCACAAATTAAGCCCAGGAATGTGAGCTTCCATCAGTGTGAGTTTTCAATGGTATCAAAAACTCCCTCTTCAGTCTGCCAGACTTTCTATATTCTTGTTCATCTTATATTTCTGCAAATGCTCTATGTTTTCACATCTCATTCCCTTAGTCTATGCTGCTTTCTCTGATTAGAATGTCTTCCTTGCCATCTCCATCTCTATACTTATACATTCTCCTCACTCTTACAGGTCCTAATCATATGAAATATTCCGTGTTTTTCACATCCAGTAGAAATCTCTCACCTCCCTCAATTGCCAAAGCATCTTACATGTAGTTACCTTATATCACTTTTCTTTCTTTATCTTAAATTCAAATTTTATACATTTGTTTGCATGCCTTATATACGTGGTTTATATACGCATAGATAAATATATCCTAACTTCTAGGATTTGAACTGCTGCAGAAGTTGGGAACAAGGCCAATTCTTTATCCTTTAATGAATTTAAAATGTTTTTTTTAAGTAATAGACACAACAAAAATAATTGTTGATGCTTATGTCAGCTATCTGCCATTTGTCCTTCCAAACCCACACTCCATCCTGCTATCTACACTGGCAAGCTGATCTCATAGGCAGTCAGTGGAGAGGAGCAGGTGAGAGATCAGAGGAAGGGAGGAGTCAGGTTCTACACATTTCACTCAGGCTCAGTCACCTTGAACTGGCTGCTTCACTCAACTGAAAGTCATTGCTCCACTCAAGGTGGCCAATTCGTCAGGACCCTCTTCTTTCAAAACCCAGTGACTATTCTATTCACTTGCCCATGTGGACATAGAGGTTACTAGTCCTTGGTTACTACACAGCCCCTGCCTTTGTAAGGGTCCCCTTAATAACCCCCCACCCCTTGAATTATCCTAATTTGAATATGCCTTTTTGTTTTCTTTTTAGGACCATCTGTACAAAGTTCACAGATAATTTTTAGATAAAGAAGAGAGGATTTGGGAAAGTAACTTTTTAAGGTCTGCCTTATGAATCAAGTGAGAAGAAAACGTCTAACTTAGATTGAAGACAGCAGTAGTGTGGAAGGAGACTGGAGGAAATTGAAAAAGGATTAAAACAACTGCTAAAGAAAATGCTTTAGGAAGTTAGTTAATGATGAATAAAAGGATAGCAGAACAGCATGAAGGGCCTAATTACCCAGAATTCAATTGGCAAGCTCCCTTGAACTTCTCCAGCGGTGCTTAGCAGATCAAGATCAAGAGGGATATTAAAACAAGGCAAAGCAAAACAAGACAAAACATGAGTGGGAACGATGGGAGATTAAGGAGTCCTAGTACCCAAAGGTGCTAAGAAGAGTCACAAACAGGACCTAAATATAAGTGGGGAGAGAAACAAGTGAAGCCAAGAGGATTCTAATGGGAAATTGACCCTTTTAGTCCATGTAGGGGAAACATCAATCAGACTATGCCATATCTTTATTAATAGCAAAAGATACAGATTGCTTTTTTAAGATTTCTAGCCAGACATGGCTTTGCTTGCTTGCGGTCTAGTGTATGTGCCAGTCATTAAGCTTCCTGTAATTTCAGCCACCTTTTTAGATAATAGGATTTGGATAATGTGCTTGTTATTTATTACTCAGAAATTAATTTTTGGGCTCCCCTCGATAATTTAATTTTACAAACATACATTTCATTTTGTAAAATTTAAATCTTTAAAACTTCCTCTAAAATACACTCAGTTCTTCTTACTCTGATTTGGAGAATTCGTTCTACTGACAAATTAAGAGCAACCACTGGATTTCAGTCCTTGATGGAAAGTAAGCACAAGGGAAAAGAAAAGTGAGAAGAAATGCAGAATAATCACATTAACAAAACAATCAAGTTCTCGATTACCCTGTGAAAACTGGAGAAACTGCTGTGCTAACTCATACACTCTACACAAAAGTTGCCAGGGGAACTATAGTTGTACATTTCCTGGTTCTCAAAAATGCACAAACGTGGTGTTTGTGTCTGTCTCTTTTCTTTTCCTTTGTGTCTGTCTCTTTTCTTTTCCTTTTTGGAAATATTAACCAAAATCTCCTCTACGATTGTGATATCCTTGTTATTCAACTTGTAAATTCATTCTTTACTGCTTACATCATGGAATCCATTAAGCTGGCAAATATAAAAAAGTCATTGATTTTTCTTTCTCCAAAAGTTATGAGTGCAGCATGCAATGAAAATTTCTGTTTTCCCTGGAGTCCCTAAAAATAAGAAAACATAAATTGGTTTTGCCTGTGTCTTTTATTTTTGTGTATTCTCTTCCTTCTCTTGGATTATAAATTTCTCCAGGGCAGTCACTAGATCTACACTTCTTTAATACAATTCCCCACAGAAATTAGACAGGTCTAAATCCAAAGTGAGAGGTACACAACTCTTTTTGACCAATATTACATAAAAGATTAAAGAGTAAATTTAGAAATTGTGAATTGCCTTTTTTTTTTTGAGATGGAGTCTTACTCTGTTGCTCAGACTGGAGTGCAGTGGCCGCTCCTGGCCACCGCAGCCTCGACCTGCTGGGCTCCGGCAATCCTTCTGCCTCAGCCTTCCAAGTAGCTGGAATTACAGGCATGTGCTACCACACCCGGCTGATATTTTAATTTTTTGTAGAGATGAGGTCTCGCCAAGTTGCCCAGGCGGGTCTTGAACCTGCGGGCTCAGGCAATCCACTCACCTCAGCCTCCCAAGGCGTGAGATTACAGGCTGAGCCACCGAGCCCAGCTATCGTTTAGAATGAACTCGGGTCTAGGATTTTTTCTTCTCCCACAGGTAAATAATCACATCTAAGAAAAAGACTGTGGAAAGAAACGTGCTTTTGTTTTGTTTTGGTAGCATGTGATTTTCTATCTTGGTTTGAAACATTTGGAGACAGATTAAAAGAGAATTGTGTCTACACTAGCCATTGTCATCTGGTGGTGGGGGCTGCCTTTCATTTGTGTGTCAGAACAGATCACACAAATTAGGTATGAATAACATTAAGACTATATTTAAGAGTTCACTAAGATTAATATTAAGTCTTGTCTGGGCATGGTGACTCATGCCTACGATCCCAGTGCTTTGGAAGACTGAGGTGGGAGTATCACTTGAACCCAGAAGGTCAAGGCTGCAGTAAGTTCTGATCGTACCACTGTACTCTAGCCTGGGTGATAGAGCAGAACGCTGCCAAAAAAAAAAAATTATTAACTAAGGTAATTGGTTCAAAACTTATACTGGTTACTAAAAGACAATTAATTGTTAGTTACAAGACAAACTATATTTGTAACCAAGAGTTTCAGCTTTAAAATGCATTCCATATATTCTTCCTTATCTTTAAAACTGTCTTTTAAACATTTGTTTTTTCCCATCTCCCCTCCAGGCACTCTCTTACACTGTGAGGCTTATCTAACTCTTCACTTTCTTAGAAATTCCAAGAGCTAATCTTAAAGCAAGCCAAACATGAAGGCTCAGCTGCAGAACTCTCCCCACTTAGAGAAAGCCTCAAGGCAGATAATCTATAACCAGCCACAATCAGGGAATGCAAACCAGGCCCCTTGAGAGTTCTGGAGGTTAATCTTAGAATATCTTAGGCCTGGGCACCCACTGCAGAGTCCTCCCACCAGAGGGGAGCCGCCCATTGTCTACCAAAGCCAAGATGACACCAGTCAAATGCCCGGACCAACAATTACTCAAGCTAGTCATCAGAACAAGGACACATACACCCCACACCTTACCCCACTCTGCACATTCTCCATTCCAGTTTTTCCTTGAAAAACCCTTTCTGACCAGCCAGAAATCTGAAATAGCTCTTGAGACATTAGCCTGCTATCTCCTCAGGAAGCTGGCTTCTTGAATAAACTTGTCTTTTCTTCCACCAACTCTTGTTTCTTGAGTTTGGCTTTGAGCTGGTGAGCACCTAGACTAGGGACCAATTACATAATAACAAACATGAGGAGGAAACCCCTCCAATGGAAATTATTTATTAAACAATTTTATATTTATTCTCACATGTTTAAACTTCAGTCACCTTCAAAGTGCTCTCCGTTTGATGAAATACACCTAATGAGATGCTTTTTCCACAGTTTAAAACAGTTTTTGAACTCATCCATTTTGATGCCTTTTAGTGTTTCTGCCATTTTTTGTTTGTTTGTTTCGCCTCAACCATATAGACAAAATGTCTTCCTTGGAGGAATTTTTTCATCCATGGAAACCGAAAAATGTTGCCCTGGGCAACATCTACTGAATAGGGAGGGTGAGGCATAGGGATCATGCCATTTTTTGGTCAAAAACTACTGAACACTCAGCGTAGTGTGGGCAGGTACTTTCACAAATCACCCATCATGAAATAGGCAAACACACTGAAAGAAGCTCCAAAAAAAAAAAAATTCACTGAAACTTAACACAGGCTCTCACAACAATGCTAGCTGGTACACTGATGCTGAAGGGTTTCTAGAACGCTTACTTAGTAGGAAGCCTGTACTACAAGGGGTCCACCTGCCAAAAATTAATTCAGGTTTTTTTGGGTGTCCCCACTCATATACATTGATTAATTCACTTGTCAAACATTAGCACATGGATTTACCAAATACACATAAACACGTGGATTTACCAAATATCTATTAAACATTTATAAGTGCAGTAAGTATAAGTTAAAGAAAAACATAATATTTGTACTTCTAAGAAGCTTAATATGCGTAAATATGTTTTTGAGAGAATAATATTTACTCTTTCTATTTTATCCTAGTTTCAGTTGGTTTATAAGCAGAATTTCAATTTTATATATGACTAATAAAGAAAAAAATTAATTTTAACCCTTGTTAAAACTTTAAGGAAAACTTTATTTGGGAATACTGCAGTAGTTGTCAAGGCTATTGCAATAGGGAAGGGACATCTAGTTCAACTTCAAACGTAGCAAAGACGTCTGGGGATGTATAACCAGTGAGCAGAGTCAGAAGACAGAAAATTACCAGAGGAGACATAGTGCTAAATTGTCTTAACAGGATTCTTGCTGAAGTCATACAAGGGGGAATCAGATACTAAACGAAGAGGAAGAGGAATTTGGTTAGATATGAGGGTGGGGAGATTCTGGCTAACCTGAGCTAACAAGAGTTTTGCTGTAACTAGACTAGGCAAACCAAAGACAAGGCCTAAGCAGAAAGAGGGCTCAGAGGAGTCCAACCAAAGATTGGTCTAGGAGAGCATCTTTGTTACTATTTGAAGCTGCATTGCTAAATTATTCGAAGCTGCATTGCTAAATTATTTAAAGCTAGGGTGTCTTGAACTCAGCTTATATTATTGGAAAAATAGCAATGTGCAGTATACCAGGAAGTTTTCTGATATGAGATCCAGCCCTCCACTTATCCCCTTGGGTGGCTTGGGTAAGTCACTTTTCTTCTCAGGGCCAATTTCCTCATCTATAAAATGGGGACAGTACTGCCTGAATGGACTCTGAGAAGCACAAAATATATTGAAAATGCCTCAAAAACTCTAATTTGTTACACAAATGAAAGATGCTGTTATTGTCAGGAATGCCTGTATTGTTCACATTCATCTGGTGTACCCCAAGTTCACTGCTGGCTTCTGGACCTCAATCAGAAGCAGCCATTTCCTATTATGACTCTCTGTTTTTTTGTTTTACTTTTCATTGGAATTATCCACTGACAAAGCTTTCCATTCCACTACCCTTCCTTTAAGGTAGCAGTTTGTGTCATTCTTTGTGTTCCCAGTGCCCAAGGCACATATTTGGATTTCAGTAAATATTTGCCAAAAAGATGAACATATTTTTATTTCTTAGTTCCAAGAATATCTACTAAGAGTTCTTTGTCTCTCTAGTTTTCCTGAAGCAGCATCCTCCAGCAGTCAAAAAACTGTTTTTGTCTTTCCTGGATCTCCGATTACCTTTTATGGTAATAGACTACAGTCAGACACTTCATGGAGTTTATGTTCAAGAATAGCATGTCAAACAAAAATTACAGAGTAGAAATTGTCTTTGAAAAATCGGATTTAACTCATAACCCTAAATGTATATTCAAAAGGTGGTAAAAGATGATCTCTTTATCAGGAGACAGTGAGAAGAAATGAAATCCAGGCAATGGTTATTATGAGATACACTAAAGAAAAGTGTTTTATTTCAAAATCTTACCCCAAAATTGTGGTATTTCTTAGCATGATGTCCTCCTGGTTCATCCATGTTGTTGCATATGGCAAGGTTGTATTTTTCTTTTTTAAGGATGATATATCATGGACTGTGTGTATGTGACACATTATCTACCATCCATCAATTAACATTTAAAGTTGCATCCATATCTTAACTATTATGAGTAATGCTGCTATACACATGGGAGTACAAATATATCTTCAAGATCTTGATTTTAATTCTTTTGGATATATACCCAGAAATGGGATTGCTGGATCATACACTAGTTTCAATTTCAGGTTTTTGAGAAACTTTCATACTATTTTCCATATTGACTGCACCAATTTACATTCCTACCAGCAGTGCACAAGGATTCCAATTTCTTCACATCATTACCAACACTTGTTTTCTTTTATTTTCTTGATAATACCCATCCTAACAGGTGTGAGATGATATCTCATTATGCTAAGTGAGATAAGCCAGTCACAGAAAGACAAATACTGCTTGCTTCCACTTACAAGAGGTATCTAAAATAGTCACACCCATAAAAACAGAGTAGAAGGGTGGTTGCCAGGAATAGGGTAAAATGAGGGGACTGCTGTTTAATGAGTATAAAGTCTCAGTCAGCAAGAAAAATAATTTCTAGAGAGCTGCTGTATAGCATTGTGCCTAGACTTAACCATGCTGTATTATGCACTCAATAATTTTCTCAAAGGTTAAATCTCAAGTTAAACGTTCTTACCATAATAAAACAAAAACAAACAAACAAAAGCACCCTAAAAAATATAGGGTCAGATGTTTTTCAGTCTGGAAATAATGTCTCTCTGCTTATAGAAGAATCCCAATGTGAGCAAAATTATCATCAAACCATTTAATAATTTTCTATTTTCTTAGAGAGTATCCAGCAGTAAGGGTATACACACATATATCCTATTTCATGTCTTGAATTAGATTTAGAATGTGTTGGAAGTGAGGTATAAAATCAGATCCAGGAATGAGATGATGGTGAAGATTAAACTTTATAGACACACCATGAAACTATGAAAATTGGCTTATCTGTGCAGCCTAAGTCTTCAAACACCTTAGCTGAGATATGATAAGAAATATGTCTTATTTTACACAGTAACATGATTTGAATTAATTCTTTCCTACTGCTGTTTCCCCTGCAAGCAATTTCAATACCTTTGACCCAGCTGCACAAACTGCATGGGCTCTTTACAGGCTCCTGGTTCTGTAAAGAAACACTGATAAAAATAAAGTGATTTTCAGACGTAAAACTGGCCACAAGTTGAAAGTTACTTGCTTTTTGTGATTCAAAACCCTCTTCTACAGGGAAAAACAAAATTGAGACTCAGAAAACATTAGATTCCAGTGTGATTCTCTACATTTTGTGCTTTGTAAGGTGAGTACAGGGACCAGTAGAAACGCTCTAACGCCTCACACGGGTTTTCATCAACAGTGCATCATGCCTCTTCTAATTTGGTCTGATAACTGCACAAAAATTGAAAGAAGATAGAATTCAACAACCATAATTAATTAATCTATCAAGCAAGTGCAGAATAGGTATAGTTAGAGGTAAATCTTTTTTTCTGTGTATTTTATATATAAGCAGAAAATCTAACATTGAATAAAAAGGTTGAACAATATATTTGCTGGGGTCAATGGGTCAAATGGGCCTGGTTCAGAGGAGGAGGATTAAAAGGATTATTTACAGCATAATTTTTCCTTGAAGCCCTTTCTAACTTCTTTCAAAGCATGACAATACTCTGCTGATCTGCTTTCCTGACTGTGATCTCAACTTTTAAGTTACACACTTAAAAAAAAAAAATCTCTCTACTGTTCTCAGGCTTGAGAAAAACTATGTTGCAGATTTACTGAAGAAATTTGGCATTTTGCTGGAGATCAGAATAAGATTATATATTCCTTATGAAAGTGTGAGAAAATGGCTTTACAAACTCATATTAAGAAACGGTTATGGGCAACCTCTTTCAGGTCCCCTCTCACTTTGGGAGCTTTTCTGTCTTCTTAATAAATCCTACTTTCAAAAAAAAAAGAAAGAGTTATTAGCAATCTGGAGAAAACTAGGCCTTCACAATCATCAAAACAGGAAGACAATGGCATAAAAACAATCTAACAGCCAATCAGGTTTACCAAAGATAACATCTCCCTTGCTACCACTCTCAGCCACTAGAATGAACAAGAAATAAGTTTTTGCTGTGAACGCTGTTGACAAGGGAGGAAAAAATTTTGTTCGATTTGTCTATAATTAGGTTTTTTTCCCCTTTTGGTTTAATTGCCAAGGAATCAACTATCATTTCATTGCTGGGTTCATTCTGCTAATTTATGGCCTAGAAGCACACTGGAAGGTTTAATTCATGGAGAGCTAAGCTAGTTTCACCTGAGTTCTCAACGTCATCATTCAAATTTCCCTTGGAATGTGAGAACTAAAAGGACGATTGTTTTCTCTTCATTTTCTTAGTTCCACGCCTACAAATTCTCTTCATATTTCTTATATGGCTCCATAAATTATATATAGCTTCCAAATTGCTTTGCAATGTATCCCACTCTTGCAAATAAAGCCATTTGCTAAAGTCTTTGTAAATGCTGTATGTAAGGCTAGTTGTAAAAGAATGAGACATGCATTGGGGCACAGTGGGGCCAGCACTAGAGTTGTTGTAAAGCACATATGCACTGCCCGGAATGACCAAAAAAAAAAAAAAAAAGCAAAACATAATGTAAAACATTAATAAAAGAGAAATAGAGGAAGGAAGAGATAGTAAGTGAAAGATCTAAGAACTACTCTTTCTTTGTTTTTCTCAATGATTTTGTTCTTACAATTATTTTCTACCTGCACACAAAATCTGTAAAAGAGTCACTCAGACTACTAGTGCTTGTTTCAGCAAGGAAATGAAGGAACCTTACTTGTGAGGGCTCAGCCCATATGAGGGCCCCAGCCCCATGACCCCATACTACCCTTGCCCATTCTTCCTCTGAGCTACATCCTAGATTTGAACATTGTGACTGATGAATATTCTCCTTATAATTTTCAAGACATTTGAAAATTCAATGCTATATTCCTTCATGTATATCAAGTAACTATATCAGTAACCCCAGGATGTGACTATGTACAAATGACCCCCAATCATTTCTTGATATAAAATATTAATATTTCTAAATAACAGTCTTTTGTGCAGTCTTTCCTAGCCAGAGAGAATTTTCTGATGCTTTATTTTAAAGTAATAAAATTATTATATAGTACATAGATATAAAACATAAAATGACACTTTTTTGTCGTGCATTTTAAAAAGTCTTTAAATTGAAAATATTTGTAATTGCAATTAATATTATAAAATTCCAGGAGTTCAGCTGATGTATGACTCCCATTGATCAAAGCTTGCATTATGTCAATAAAGAATGAAATTCATTACCAGAAAATCATTGGCAATTTATATATCTATAGTATAAGAGACTCAATTGTGCATAGTTTATATAATCCTGTATAAAGAAAAGAAAAGATGGTTTAAAATTTCCTCTTAGGACATATATTTGCATTTCTGTACACAGGAAGATGAGTTCAATGGTTAATAATTAAAAACAAAAAATATATTCATTCAAGGCTTCTCATATAGCTCATTGTCTTAGGGTTTCTCCAAAGAAACATAACCAACAGGGGATGAACACTGAACACACACACACACACACACACACACTCACACACACACACACACAGACAAGCTAGAGTCAATAGAATACAAATAAATATATGCATATATGTACTCTCACAGAGAGAGAGAGAGAGGAGAGTGGCACAGAGAGAGAGAGAGAAAGAGAGACAGAGAGAGAGAGAGAGATTTATTATGAACAATTGGCTCACATCATTATGGGGGCTGAGAAGTCCCAAGATGTGAGTGAAATTAGCAAGCTGGAGACCCAGGGGAGATGATATATTTCCAGTATGAGTCTGATGGCCTGAGAAGCAGGGGATCTCATGGTATAAATTCTAGCCAGGGTCAAAGTTTGAATGCAAAAGAAGACCAGTGTCCCAGCTCAAAGGGAGTTGGGCAGAAAGGATAAATTATTTCTCATTCAGTTTTTTTATTCTATTCAGGACTTCAAGAGATTGTATTAGGACAACCCATATCAGAGAGGGCAATCTAGCTTACTCAGTCTACCAACCTGTATGCTAATCTCATCCAGAAAAACCCTATACACACAACCATATGTTTTACCAGCTATCTGGGCATCCCTTAGCCCAGTCAAGTTGACACCTATCATTAGTCATTACACTCATTATCTTTACAAAGGTACAAAGCCCTCTAATTTATATCCAAGCTATCACAGACAAAATTATTTGAAACAAATCTACTCACCAATAAAAGTTAAAACTAACTCACCTTATTATTGAAATGGTAGCTAAGCTAAGACTTTAAGAAATAAATTTAAGTATTTTGGCATCATATGATCTGAATAATAAAAGTTTTGGATCCAGAGGCATAAATCCTAGCTTTGTATATTAGGGCAACCTTTACTCCTTTGCATTTTGTAATTTTCATCTGTCAAAGTACTTTGAATCTGTAAAATTTCATCATAAACCCAGTAGTAGTGTCTTGCAAATGTTTGTAAAACCTTTGGCTAACACTATTATGCAAATTTAAATTCAGATACCTTACAATCAATCAGAGAATCTGTAAGGTAAAAGTGACATTTAGAATGATGTATTAGATAAGAGCTTTGTCTCTGGGGTCAAAGAGACCTGAGTTTGTTTGACAGACACTGTGGACTGGGTTTTTCAAAATCCACTTAAGCCCTTCAGTTTGCCTTCTTGTCCTGCTGAGACTAGAAAGCTAAAAAAAATTTCTGATTCTCTCATATCTAGAACTCCAAAAGGGATTTAGCTTGTTACGTTCCATTGACATTGTACAGGATTTGAATGAAATGTAGACTGAGTTAATTGGGACAAAAGGTAAGGTATCCATTCTTCACATGCAGATCATAGCATGGATAGAGGTTCATAGCAACATTATCAATGGCTGCCAGATTTGACAGGGGAACCATCCCAAACTGAGCAATGGAATAGCCCATTGTAGAGCTGGCTTCTTAATTCCACAAGCAAAACTCCCTCATGGCAGAGTCCCAGCTCTCTTTGTGGTACAGTTGTACAGTGTAGAGCTTCCACTAGAGTCTCTTCTCCAAGGGGACACAGGATTAGGGAGTCTTTGTCTGGACTCTATCCCTAGAAAAATCTGAACAGTAGTTGCAAAATGACACATGGGAACTACAGCCCAGCCAAAGTAGCTTGTTATAACAGATGGAGAAGTTAAGGTCAGAGAGGTTAGGGGACTACCCCTAGGTCACATTGTAAAGAATCACAATGAGAGAAATACAGTCAGTATGACTCAGATTGATACTCAACCAGAAGGCACCAGTGCATCAATAGTCGTTATTAAAAGACTGAGATATTTCTGTATGAGTTGATAAATAGCATATATAGCAGCTGCCTTGAGTCCCTTGGATGTCCCTGGCTTTTCCTTTAGGGCTTAATAGACTTTCTCACCATCTAGAAGCTAATAGGTAATGCTTTTCACAGCAAAGGAGCATCAGTGTTTGCACCATTGTCCTTTCTAGTTGTATGATGGAGTGCACCATCTAACTGCTAAATAATTTTATTCTCACCCCTGGGTATGACTTTGCAAACAAGTGCTTCCTACTATACCAGTTATGTCTTTTCTTAATAAATACTTTACTGAATTCAACAGAATATTTAAAATCGAGTTCACACAATTTTTATCTCTTTTTAGAGCAATAATACCATTACCTCTTATGAAGGAGGAATGCAACACTAGAAACTCGGCAAACTTCTTTTATCAGGGGGAGTTCATCCAAAGAAGCCCATTTATAAAATTTAATTTTTGACAGGTGGGTAGCAGCCTTATAGCAGTGGCAAAATGCCTAACCAACTGAGAAATGAAGCTGAGAAGATAAAAGATATAAATCTTCAGCCCTAATAACAGACACAGAGTAGTCTTAAATACGTAAGATTTTATAATTTTCACATTTATAATTTATAACAGAAGTTACTTTCCAGAAAGAAGTCAAGAGACAATAAGCCAAAGGACCATTAGGTAACACAGCACTATACAACTGAATTATTTTACTTCTGGAAACACAAGGTGTTATGACAACATTCTTTTTTCATTGCTATGCCTCCTGGCATGTGGGTTTGACAGCTGCATTTAGCAACAAACATACAGAAAAACGATCATCCCATTATTGCTTGTTATTATAAATTACTTCCAAATTCTCAAAATGCAAAATCCCCAGACTTTCTAGACCCTTGATCAATAATGAGTGAGTCATTACACAAATACTGCTGGGATAATCAGCCTTTATCTGAGAAATGGAAGATAGATTTTTCTGATCTTTCCTGGCATCTAATTCTGCTGTAAAATAAATGTGTCATAATTTATTTAAAGTTCAGGGAAAGGAAAAAGCCCAAGAGTTCCTGAAGTCTAGTGGGCTTACTTCACAGAAAAATTGTAAGTGGGCAGGTAACTCCTGCTACTGAATTTCAAAAAAATAAAAATAATAGTATATCAAATGAGAGTAAATGGTGGAGAAACCACAAGATTCTAAAAACATAATGCACATACATGTTTCTATATCTAGACCTCATAATTTTACTGGAAGAATTTTTTAAAGAGCCAAAATTTTTTTTTAAAATATTAAAATGGCTGAAAAATCATGTTTTATATTTAGGTAAGCATAGTAATATGAAAATACACATTTATTTCACTCTGCCCTAACATCCCACTAAAATAAGAATATGTATAAAATATAAATAATACTTTTTTTTTTTTTGAGTTGTAGTCTCACTGTCACCCAGACTGGAGTGCAGTGGCCGCTCCCGGCCACCGCAGCCTGGACCTGCTGGGCTCCGGCGATCCTTCCGCCTCAGCCTTCCGAGTAGCCGGAATTACAGGCATGCGCTACCACGCCTGGCTGATTTTTTTATTTATTGTAGAGATGAGGTCTCGCTGCCCAGGCGGGTCTCGAACCCGCGGGCTCAGGCAATCCACTCACCTCAGCCTCCCAAAGGCGCAGGATTACAGGCTGAGCCAAATAATTCTTAAAGTGGGCTACTGCTCACATAATCAAAAAAAATGTGAGAGGAGAAAACACAATCTAGAAGACGGAAATAGTAAGTGACTTAGCAGAATGACAAAAGCTGAAACTAAATACTTGCATTTATCATTCACCTAATATTTAGTAAGCACCTAATATGTCCCAGACATAGTTCTAAAAAGAAGCCATAGATCGGTAAACAAAAGACGTAATAAAAAGTGTCCTCGTGGAGCTTAATAGAAGAAGTCAATGCAAAGTAAGCTGGTTTGTGGTACACAACCTGAAAACAAATTCGAGACATAAGGCAGCTCTGGAAGTGTGAGTGAGGAAAGGTACTAAAAATAAAAGGAGAAAGTAAAAATCTGTTTTAGGGGCACTCAGATGGGTACATTCCCTCTTCCACTCAGCACACCTGAGTGACTGTTCCTCCCTCACCCCATACCAATGCAATTTCCTCTCTGAAGAAGTTGAACAAAACAAGCAGAGTGGAAGAAAGAGAAGAGATGCTGTACTAAAAGCAGAAGAATTAAATGATCAGTCACCTACAGCTATAGACTGATCCATATGTTGAAATTTTAACCCCCATTGTGATAGTATTTAAATGAGGACTGTCTGAGGTGACTAAGTTTCTTTCTCTTTTTTAAAATTTTAAATATGTAGGGTACAATTTAGGGTTAGGTATACAAATGGTCATTCTACAGGTAAAGTTTGGGCCTCACTTTGGTCCCCACTTCACCTGGTTTGAGATCAGGTATGCTTACTGATGAATTGTGCCTCCCTACCCCCCAGCAGATTCAAAAGAAGACACATGAGCAGCCAACAGATACATGAAAAAAATGCTCAGCCTCACTAATCATCAAAGAAATGCAAATTAAAACCACAGTGAGATACCACCAAACTCCAGTCAGGGTGGCCACCATCAAAAACTCAAAAAACAGCAGATGCTGGAGAGGATGTGGGGGAAAGGGAACCCTTCTACACTGTTGGTGGGAGTATAAACTAATATAACTTCTTTGAAAAACAGTGTGGCAGCTCCTAAAGGATCTAAAATCGACCTTCCATGGGACCCAGCAATCCCCGTTCTGGGAATATACCTGTAGGAACTCAAATCACTCTATAATGAGGTTTCAATGAGTTCATGAGGGTGGAGGTCCCATGATGGAATTAGCACCCTTCTAAGAAGAGATACTGGAGAATGTGCTTGTTCACTGCACAGGTACAAGGAACAGGTCATGTGAGCACACCATGAGATGGCCACCGTAGGCAAGCCAGGAAGAGAGCCCACACTAAACCCTCACTTGCTGGTCCCTGATCTCAAACATCTAGCCTCCAGGTCTGTGAGAAAACACAAGTGGGTTAGGTCACCCAGACATTGATATTTTGGTATGTCAACCCTGGCAGACCAAGACACCCATCATCCCCAGCTGTCTTCCTCTGATTAAACACAGACCATAGAAGCTGTGTTTCATTTGAGAGGCTTAGTGGCACCCCAAGGCATTGGGTGGGGGAAATCTCTATGAAATGGTTATGTATGCAACTATTTGTATACTCACATTTCAATCTTTTTCATTTCTTCTTCTTCTTCTTCTTCTTCTTCTTCTTCTTCTTCTTTTTTTTAGAAAGAAGGCCTTGTTCTGTCACCTATGCTGTTGTTCTATGGTACAATTATAACTCACTGTAGCCTTAAACTCCTCCTGTCTCAGTCTCCCAAGTAGCTAAGTCTATGGGCATGCCTGGCTATTTTTAAAAACAATTTTGATAGGATGTCTCGCTGTGTTGTCCAGTCATTCCAATGAATCTTAAATCATTCTTTTTAAGTGGGAATAGAGAGTCAAGAACCACTGTACTTCCAGGTAAAAACTCTCTTATAGAGTCTTAAATGAAAAGATGTTGGAGAAAAGAGGATATGTATATATATCTGAAGCATATCAAAAGAAGTGGAATAGAAATTCAAGGTAACTATATAAATACAAAATTCCAAGGAAGAAATTATAAAGGGAAAATAAGAAAGTACTTGGAAAAAATATTTTAGGAGACGGGACAAAAAAGCAAAGAGAATTACAGAATCAGTTCAAGAAATGTAATTTCCCAATAGAAAGTTCAGAACAGACAAGTTAAAAAGGAAAAAAAAATCAACAAAATAAGATAAGAAAACTGCAGAACTGAAAATTATGAGTTTTCAAATTGCAAAGGATAAGCAAATATCTATTACAATGAATGATAAACTGGGCTCGGTGGCTCAGCCTGTAATCCCACGCTTTGGGAGGCTGAGGTGAGTGGATTGCCTGAGCTCGAGGGTTCAAGACCCGCCTGGGCAACTTGGCGAGACCTCATCTCTACAATAAAATAAAAAAATCAGCCGGGCATGGTAGCGCGTGCCTGTAATTCCGGCTACTTGGAAGGTTGAGGCGGAAGGATCGCCGGAGCCCAGCATGTTGAGGCTGCGGTGACCGGGAGCAGCCACTGCACTCCAGTCTGGGCGACAGAGTGAGACTCCAACGCAAAAAAAAAATAAATAAATAAAAGAATGATAAAAGAAACATAACCAATTAAGCTATTTCAGGGATAAGCATAAGAGATAAAAGGTATATCCTAAAAACTTCTAGAGATTAAAAAAAAAGTCACATACAAAGGATCAGAAACCAAAATGGTCTCAGACTCTCAATAGTGACATTTGAAATTAGAACATAATGTATAGTATTTCCAAATTCTGTGGAAAAAATATTTCTTTTTTTTTTTTAAGTTGGAGTCTCACTCTATTGCCTAGACTGGAGTGCAGTGGCCGCTACTGGCCACTGCAGCCTCGACCCACTGGGCTCCGGCGATCCTTCCGCCTCAGTCTTCCGAGTAGCCGGAATTACAGGCATGTGCCACCACGCCCGGCTAATTTTTTTGATTTGTTGTAGAGATGAAGTCTCGCCAAGTTGCCCAGGTGGGTCTCGAACCCTCTGGCTCAGGCAATCCACTCACCTCAGCTTCCCAAAATGCGGGATAACAGACTGAGCCACCAAGCCCGGCTGGAAAAAATATTTCTAAGATAATATTCTATGTCTGACTAACTGTCCTTCAATATGAAAATAATGAAGCATATAGATATTTTAGACATTCAGAGTCTTTAAAAAATTACCTTCAGTGCATCATTTCTCTGTAAATGACTTGAAGAGTGCTCCACCAAAATGCACATATGATCAGAAAATCTGAATGTTCTCTGTGATATAGAATATCAAATTTGTCATAAAAATTAGAACTTACAACATGTAGGAACTATTGAAGCAATGTATGAAGCATCTAGCTTTGAGCCTGCAGTCACCATAAGCTAACCAGGTCAGCAATTGGGAAGGAAAGTTGATATGGAAAAGAAGGACAAAATGCAACCAATGAGAACTTGGAAGCCATGAGGGTAGCTAGAACTTATGAAGACAAACAGTAGCCGACAAAGAGAAAATGGAACCCACATCTGTTGCTTGGCATGTCCAATTTCAATGCCTCTGGTGACCTACAGGAGAAGCTGGCATGCTTTTTCATGGAGCTACACAGGTCCTGGTCCAGAACTCAGAGAAACTGAAGGAGGGATACCGGAGGAGCTAAATAATTTTGGCACCAGGTGCTGTTTCATGCCACCCAGGTAAACCAGGACCAGCAACAATATGAGGAGGTTCCAGAATGCCTGGTGACTTGCACCAATGCTCCCAAAGTTGGAAACAGGGTGCCTGTTTGACTTCCATCCACCAAACCTTGAGCAAAATGTCTCACAAATCCAGTGCTAACCTAGAACCATCAGGAAGGGCATCTGGGAAATGCAGGTCCAGTTGTCTAAGTTGACATAATAAAAATCAATATCAAAAAAATTTTGAAAATTATGAAGAGATTCAAGTAAGGAGTGCAGCAAGAATACTCTGAGGTTGATAATGAAGAAATGCTCCAAAAAAAAAAAAAAAAAAAGCCAGAACACCTCATCAACAAGGGTACCTGCACAATGCATATTTGCATACCTAACCCTTAACTGTACCCCACAATTTTAAAATAAAAAGTATGTTTTAAAAAAATCAGAGCAATGTGCTTAGAAATAAATCAATCCACACTGGAGCTAGAGGACACAGTGCTCCAAAATGTATGAATTTTTAAAGCATGCAAACTAATAGACTAATTGAGGTGTTTGTTTTAATTAAAGGTGTTCTTCAGTTCTTGATGGAGAGTAATTAAACCTACAGGAAAAAATGAATAGCCATACAAAAAGTAAAGTGCAATTGTAATATGCTGCATTGCTCAGTTGATAATGATATTGCATCATCATAATCTTATCTCTACAATGAACAATGATTCAATAAAAAATGAATAAGAAATATATAGAGAGAGAAGTAAAAGGTGATATTAGACAGTTAAAAAACCTTATTTATAGTAGGAAGTCAGAATAAAATGCAAAGGTTTGTTAACTAATATAATTTATTTTTAGAAGAGCTTTAGATTTACACAAATATTGAGCATATAGTAGAGTTTTCTAGTAAACTCCTCCACATACATGCAATTTTTCCTATTATTATCTTGCATTAGGATAAGATATTTGATACAATTAATGAACCAACATTGATACAAAATTATTAACTAAGTCATAGTGTACATTAAGGTTTACACTTATGTTGGACAGTTCTGTGAACAAGGAAGTGCCTAAAATGGGTAATGTCATGTATTCACCATTAAAGCATCATACAGAATAGTTTTACTGCCTTTTTAAAAATGTGGACATACAGTTTCTATATCAACAGCACAGTATGTTCAAATGATCCTCTTCTTCGATGTATTGCCTTTGCACTTTTATTAAAGATAAGTTGATTATATTTGTGTGAGTCTATTTCTAGGCTTCCTATTCTGTTTCATTGACCTCCTTGTCCATCTCTTCTCCAATAACACGCTGTCTTGATTATTGTAGCTTTATATTAAGTCTTCAATTTGGGTTGTATCATTCCTCTTACTTCGTTCTTCTTGAGCATTGTGCTGCCTTTCCTGAGCCTTTTGAATATTCGTATAAACTTCATGATGAGTTTGTTGATACCCAGAAAATAACTTTCTTGGATTTTTATTGATGTTGTATTGAATGTATAGATTAAATTGAGAAGAATCAACATCTTAGCAATATTGAGTCTTTCAGGTCCATGAACATGGAATATCTCTCCATTGTTTAACTCTTCTTTTACTTCTTTCATCAAAAATGTGTAGTGTTAAAAATATATATCCTATACATATTTTGTCAGATTTATACTTAACTGCTTTATTTATTGGTACTAATGTAAATAGTATTGTGCTTCTTAATTTTATATCCCAATTGTTCTTTGCTGGTATATGAAAAACCAACTGACTTCTATATAGTAGTTTTGTATTCTACAACCTTGCTATAATAGCTTATTAGTTCCAGTAACTTTTGCCAACTCTGGAATTTTCTACATATAAATCACAGAAAATATAAAATCATGTCACCACCAAACAAATATGGTTTCTGCCTTCCCAAATACCTTTGATTTCCTTTTCTTGTTTTATTTCATTAGCTAGGACTTCCAGTACAATGTTAAATAGAAATGATGAGATGGGAAAATCTTACATAGTTTTTTATCTTAAGGTGGAAGCAGTCCTTTTAATAGTAGGAAATCCGAATATAACTTCTAAGGAAGATATTTTAAAATCTAGAATTAAATATTAATAAAATAAATCAAATAAAATAGTTGCCTCAGGAGTGTAGAATGTAGGAGATAAGGAGACGTGATGAAAGGACTGCTATTTGACACTATGTTTTCTATTAGTATTTGACTTTTAAAACATATTACTGGCTGAATTTGGTGGCTCCCACCTATAATCCCAGCACTTTGGGAGGCTGAGGTGGGAGGATTACTTGAGTCCAGGAATTCTAACAACATAGCAAGGCCATGTCTCTATAAAAATATTTTAAAAATACATTAGCTATGCATGGTGGAGCACACCTGTAGTCCCAACTCCTTGGGAAGCTATGGTGGAAGGATCAGAGCCCAGGTGGTTCTTAGTCCCAACTACTTGGGAGGCTGTGGTGAGCTGTGATTGTGCCGCTACACTCCAACCAGGGAAGCAGAGTCAAGTTCCAACTAAAAAAAGAGTTACTATGAATAATATTTTAATGATTTTTCTTTATAATTTATATTATAAGTAATAACAATAAGTCTATCTTGAAACTAACTAGGGACAAGTTATGCAAATCAATTAACACAGTTTCTGGAACATAGAAGTTAATCATTAAATGTTCTTCATATAACTATCTAAAAAGATAAAGTTATTTTCATATAATTTATATTAATATTAGTTTTAGGAGAATACTAGCTAAAAAGATAAAATATTTTAAAAGTAAAAAGATTAACAGTGGAGAAATAAGAAAGGATTTCAAAGTACCAATGGTTAGGTGGTTAACAGTTGCATAGTAAGTCCACACAGACAAACTTACAAAAGACTCACTCAAATAATTTGGTTGTAACCCATCGCTAGTGAAAGAGGTAGATATTAGCTCTGAAAAGACAAAGAAAAATTAAGAAAAAAAATTGTATGTTGTTTCTCCTCCTTTGTTTATTGTCCCAAAAAATAAGAATGCAAAGAGTTTGTGGAGAGTGAATTTTTTTGAAAGTCACTCTGGACAGAATTTTTTTTTTTTAGTTCTTTCCAGTTAGTGGGGTTTTTTGTTGTTTTTTTGGGGTTTTTTGAGTTGGAGTCTCACTCTGTTGCCCAGACTGGAGTGCAGTGGCCGCTCCCGGCCACCGCAGCCTCGACCTGCTGGGCTCCGGCGATCCTTCCGCCTCAGCCTTCCGAGTAGCCGGAATTACAGGCATGGCTACCACGCCCGGCTGATTTTTTTGATTTATTGCAGAGATGAGGTCTCGCTGCCCAGGTGGGTCTCGAACCCGCGGGCCCAGGCAATTCACTCACCTCAGCCTCCCAAAGGCAAGGGACTACAGGCTGAGCCACCATGCCCGGCTCCAGTTGGTGTTTAATTAGATGTCATTTCTTTAATGCTCAAAATATAATTTATGCATTTGTCCTTCTTTCAACTTATCTTACTGAATATTGAATCAATTTAAGTCAATATACTGCAATATAAAACCAACATAACTTATCACACATTTCTCTCATCTAAAACTGCATCCTTTTAGCTAAAATCTTTTCTTCTAACACAAAAGATATGCTCCTTAAACTCTACATGTCAACAATAAGACACACTTTTTTCTTATTTCAGTTGTAATAGCAGAATTTGAAGACTTTTTCTTATTAAAGTGAGAGAGATTAGGCACTATAAAATATCGTCTTGCTACAACAACTTTATCAAAGCTATTGATAAAACAAAATTTTAATGCACTTTGGATACAAAGCAAGTAGTAGAAAATTTCTTATCACCTCTCAAATTCTCTATCTTAAATACCACCAACCCCTTATCTCTTTCCCAACCTCTTTGAGAAAAAGAAAGAAAGAAAAAGACAGCTAAAATAAAGGCAAGGAGCAATGAAAAGTAAACCTCCTAAAGGTGGGCTTTTTCTGAAAGAAAATGGTACTATTTGCCTTTGTATTTCTTTTCTATGCTGCATAACAAATTACCTCAAACATAGAATTTAAAGCAAAATGAATTTATTATTTTACAGTTTATATGATTCAGGAGTCTTGGTTTAGCCAGGTCCTCTGCAAGACTGCAATCAAGCTGTCAGCCAGGTCTAGGTTCTCATCTGGAAAATTGACTGGGAAAGATTTGTTTCCAAACCCAATAATGTTGGAAGAATGTATTTTCTTACAGTTGTAAGATTCATGACTGCTTCATTCTTCAGAGCCATCAAGAAGCTCAAGACTTTAGATAAAGTCTGCTAGGAAGATAGAATTTCATATAGTGAGACAGAGTGATAGGAATGGCACCCAATCACTTTTGCCTCAATCTCGTGGCTGGAAGCAAATTACGGGTCCTATACATTCTCAAGGAGAGGGGATTATACAAATTCATGAACACCAAAAGGTGAGAATCATGGTGGCCATCTTAAAGTATGTCTACTACAAAAAAACCTGATATTGACTAGGAGTCTACGGATAATGAAGTGAAAGATGGTGAAACTCGAGATTTCTTCTTTAAGACAACAGTTCAAAAGGGCCTAAAAAGTTCACCTACTTTTCATAATACCAGTTGACTTCTTGCAAGAGGCAAGGAACTCTGTCTTTGTTATTTGTTGACATTTGACAATTTAGTTTGCAAACTTGCCACCGTGTACTTATGTTGGCAGCACTGTATAAATAACTGTACTGGATCATCCTTCCTACTCACCTCGTCTGACCTCCAATTACGTTTATCTTTACCCTCAGATAAAGGAAATATTGAAAGAAAGACATTTGATGACATTCAGGACATCAAGAGTAATACAATGGTAGCTCTGATGGCCATTCCAGAAAAAGAGTTCCAAAATTGCTCTGACGGGTGGACTAGGTGCTGGCATCAGTGCATAGCTTCCTGAGGGAGTACTTTGAAGGTGACTATAGTGATGTTCAGCAATGAGGTGTGCAGCACTTTTTCTAAGATGAGTTTGCAAACTTAATTGTTGGACCTCGTATGAAAGAGACGAAATTAATTCCAAGTAGAGTGAACAAAAATAAATTTATACTACCATTCCCTGTAATTAAACTTCAGAATGTCAAGTTGATTTTTTAATTTATATGAAAGATCAAAGGCCTATGAGTAGCTAAGATATTATTCAAGATGAATTATAAAGGAGGGCTACTTGCTATACCAGTTATTAAGTCTTATTATAATGCTATTGTAATTAAAACATTGTTTTAGTGATGCAGGAATAAATATAGTGACCTGTGGGGACAAAAGAGAGCCCCTAAATAGAGTGATATATATATATATATATATATATATATATATGCAAACTCAGTGTATTACAGAAATAGCCTTGCAGATAGTGAGGAAAAGAATAAAAAAATTAATAAATAATTCATTTATCCATATGGATAAAATCAAACTGGATTTCTGTCACACATCATACACACAAATATGTGCAAGATGGCTAAATCCTTAAATATAAGAGACAAAACTTTAAAATTTGTGCAGATGTTATATAGGAAAAATTTTTGAATTTGGGTTAGAGAATGATTTAAAATGCTAAACATTACAGATAAGATTGATAAAGTTGACTATATTAAAACTGAGACATTCCAATTACAAAAAGACATATGAAGAAATTAAAAGTCAACCCTATATGAGAGATATTATCTGTAACATAAATAGCCAACAATGGATTAGTAGCCAAAGAATAAATAGCTCCCACAACTCAAGGAGCAGAATAAAATAACCAAAAGGAAAAAATGCATTAAAAACCAAGAGCAGGCACAGCACAATAGAAAAAGCATGAAGAACCAACACACATATAAGAATATATTTGGTCTTAAAATCAGAAATGTAAATTGGCACCAAAGTGAATTGTCACTTTGCACTTAATAATTTGGCAACAATTAAGAAGCATGACAAAGTAAAAGATCAGCTGGCTGAGATATAAATTGATACAAGTACATTGGAAACGATGTGATCCTATCTTACATAGATAAACATCTTAAAGTCCTATAGCCCATCAATTTTATTCCAAGGTGTAGATTTAGGAAAATCCCTACATGTGTGCATCATTAGACATATACAGCAACGCTCATAATAGAAAAAATTATGTACATGTAAACAACACAAATATCCATCAATAAGAAAATGAATCAATTTAATCAGGGATATTATGCAGCAATATGTAGATGACACTTAGAAGTACAATGCTGAATTTAAAAATCAGTCACAAAAGAGGACATAAATATTCATTATTATTTCATTTTTGTAATGCTCAACAGCAAGCAAAGCCAAATTATATATTGATTAACAATGTGTGACTAATAGGGATATAATAATGGTTAATAATTAAAATTTGTATACTGCTTACCATTATAAGGCCTCTTTTTGCATGCTGCAGATGTACTAACCAATGCAATTCTTATGTGAAGAAGATGCAATTGTCACCAAAATAACTTGAAAACTGAGACAAAGAGGGTTTAAATAGCATGACCACTGAAATCAGTCTGGCTGACTACAATATTAACCACTATGCTGTACTACATAGAAATTACAACTGGATGATATGTGTTAAGGAATGTCAGTAGGATGGGGAGTAGCACAAAGATTGATACAAAGACTCTGATGACATCGAAGATTTTAGGTTCAGTGATGAGTTCTAGGCATGCATTTTGATATTTTCTTCTTAATTTTGATATATAATACATATTATTTTGTGTTTTTAAATTACATATAAACATTTTTGAAAGAACGAAATGTATTAATAATTGGGCTGTCACAGGAAGTCCATCCCAAAAGTGAGATCAGATCTTCATCTCCTCACCATTTTCCTTAATGATGAGTCCCCTGTAGGTATCACTAGCTGACTCTTTTCCTATATACCAGCATTGTCTTAAATTTTAATATGGCATCATTCTCTTCCTATTCGCAATAACCCTGTACTTTAGATATTTTTGTTATTCTCAGTTTATAGTTGGAGAGGGAAAAAAAATGAAGCATAGAAAGAGTTTAAGAAGGTAACAGAGTTAGAAAGCACCCAACCAGGCTTTTAACAATTCTGCCAGACAGCATCTCTTTAAGGAGCACAAGTTAATCTCACTCACAGCAGAAAAAGATGGCAAACTAAAGATAAGATAGACCCTCTCAAATTTACATATATGATATTTTTTGCTAGTATTAATCACTTTTACCCATGGTTTCTAAGAATTATTTTATTTTCCCTTTGTTCATAATAAATGTATACAGCAACCTAATATATAAAATCGATAAAATCAAAACTGCTCTGGTTGGAGCAGGGATAAATATTCAGCTCCTCAGAGTTCCCTAGGTGTTCAACTAAGCATATTGGAAAACCTACAGTATTTTATGGGTAATTGAGAAATTACCATATTCAGTGATAGATTGGATTATTGTGTCAATTCTTCTGTCTCTCTCTATTATAGAAATAAACACCCATGCCATTGCGAGGATACTTAGCCATGCCTCCCTTTAAAGTAGGCAGTTTATTTTTCCTCCATGTTGTTGACATTAGCCATATGATTTTCTCTAACCAGTGGAATAGTAGAAAATGTGACACAACAGAGACTTTAAATGGTGTTATATTTGTTGTTGGCTTAAATTATTGTACAACTAGAAGAACATGCTCTGAATGGCTGCTTGTTCTACAATGGAATATGTGGAGTAAACCCCAATCCAACTTGCTTGATGAGCCCAGGTAAATCCAATCAAGCCCAACCAAGATCAGAAAATCTAACTCACAGGCATTTGCAGGAAAAATAAATGGTTATAGTAAACCACTGAGAATTGGGGATTGTTTGTTATACAGCATTTTGGCAGTAAAAGCTGTCTAATACACCAACCCTTGTAATTCAGAAAATATTGTATTGACACAGCAAAAGCATAGAAGTTCAAAATACACCAAGCTCTTCAGAAGTAAAACATTACCATGAGAGGCATTACTACATAGTGAAAGGAGAGTGACTTGACTTCCAGTGTGTGGCAGGCTTGGTTTGTAATGGAGAATCTGAAATTGCTAAATCTCTGAGCCACAGTTTTTACAACTGACAAATGTTGTATTTAGCTACATCAGAAATTATATATGTAAAGATTTTAGAGCATGTAGGCATTTTACAAATGGTAGTCTATTGTTATTATATTTTATACTAAGCAAGTTAATGTATGTGTAAGAACTGCTTCAGAAAAGATACTCTGAGAGCAGAGATATTTGATATTTATCTTTATTTTATTCCCATTTCTTGTTCTAAACAAAAGAAAATGACAGACTCCTTATGTCTATAGCATATATACCCAAATAAGTTGTTAGTTGATCCATTTATTTAGAATTTTAGAGCCAAAATTTCAATAATAATTTCCCACAGAATTTTATATTCTTTTTTAGTTATATTATCTCATTTAATCTTTACAACATGGCCAACCTTTTGTGAAATCATAAGCTACATGTGGTGACAACAGAAAAGAAAATAGGAAATTGATTTGTAAACAGAATATTCCTCCTTCCAGAGAACTTAAGCATATTTCGAGTTGAAGTAAACATCCTTAAAATGGATAACATTTCAGACCCTATTAATCATTTCTACATCAGCATGGTTAATTTTACCAGTCCTATTTCTGAAACCAAGAAATAATAATTTAAAGTGTATAATGATGGGCAGAGAGTCAGAAGTGTAACACTTGTGCCAGAATAGACAGAAACAAAATACAAATAGAAACTGTAAAATGAATAAGAGTTTAGTGCACGATAAATGTGGCCTTTCAAATCAGTGAGAAAAAAACATAGGGGAATATTTTGACTAACTAAAAGGAGATATATACATATAGACTCTTACCTTGCACCTTAAATCAAATTAAATTCCAAGTGAATTAAAAACATAAATGTGAAAAGTAGAAAGGTAAAAGCCCTAGAACAAAATAAAATCAATAAAACAAAATAAATCAGATATATTATGTATCTGTGTGTTAAGGAAAGACTCAAAGTAAACCAAAATTTAAATGTCAATAGATATGGCCATATGAAAATGCTAAATCTGTCAAGAAACACCATAAAGTTAAAGACAAACAAACTGAGGAAAATATGTAAATTGCATATGCTATGTCAGTGAATAATATCATGAACACATAAAAAGGTCTTACTCATGGATCAGAAAGATAATAGCACAAACTGAAAGCTTGAGAATTCTTGTGAATAGCCAATTCAGAAATGAAAAAAAATGAGGTTCTATAAACATGAGAAAGGAAAAAAAAGAGATTAGTATTAAAACAAGAATAGTCATTTATCATCTATCAGATTATATAAGAAAATAAGAATATAATAATCCTACTATGAAGGCAGATACTCTGTATGGGTATGTAAATTAGTACAAACTTTTTGATAGGAATTCAGGCAGCAAACAAGGAGGACCCCCAAAAAACCAGTATTTATTTATTAAGAAATGTGTATATATTCTTACATGCTTACACTTCAGTCACCTTCAAAGTGCTCTCTATTTGATACAGTATATACCTATCCAGATGATTTTCCCACCACTCAAAATCTTTTTTGAACTCATCATGTTGATGTCCTTTAGTGCTTCTGCCATTTTTTGTTTCACCACTTTTACACTGGCAAAATGTTTCTCTGTGAGGACTTCTACATCAGGGGAAACAAAAAAATCACTCTGGGTGAGATCAGGTGAATAGGGAGGGTGGGACATGGAAGTCATGACATTTGGAGTTAAAAACTGCTGAACACTCAGTGAGGTGTGGGCAGGTGCATTGTCATGGTAGAAGAACCAGCTACCTGTTTGCTCAAACTTAGGGTGTTTCTTCTGCAAATCATGATGCAACCATCTCAAAACTTTTAGATAAAACTTTAGTTGACTGTTCGATTCAGAGGAACAAATTCCAAGCTTACTACAAGGGGCCCACCCTCTAAATGATAATTCCTGTTTTTTGGAGTTTCCCCTTCGTATATTAAAAGGCTTAAAAATATGTAGATCCACTCTCTGGAATTCATCCTAGGAAAATATCCAGCATAGTTAAATGCTTCCACCTCATTGGTAAGAGCAAAAATATGGAAAAGCCTATGTTCGACAACAGGCCTCACTAAGTTATGCACTGCAAGCCAATGTCCTGATGAAAAATGAAAATGGGCATGTGCATCTATGAATAGAGTAATCTATCTGAGTGAGCAATACAATCTACAAAGGTGAGTGCAGAGTAAAATTTTTGTGATGCTATAAATACAAAAATCCTGGAACAGTATCTACCAAACTGTTAACAGCAGATACTGCTGACAATGAGATCACAGATAATTTACTTCCATTTTCTTCTTTGTATCTTGCAATTTTTCTACAATTGTTTAAGGAGTCACTTTTAGGGGGATTCTTTTACAGGCATCTTGATGAAGCTTGGGAGATAGGAGTTTGAAGAGAAAATCAATTTCCAATTAGTAGAGGCAGGAAAGGTGAGAATGCTAGAAACAAACTTTGCCTAACTCTCAATGTGTTTATAAGTCAATCCTGATCCCATAAACATTGCAGGGTGATAGGACAAACCTAGAATCTGCCTCTATGACTCAAGAGCGTCTTCTCTTGTTTATTTTTCAGAGTTCTACTGGCAGAGGAAATGACCTTGATTATTGAGTGGTGATCCCACAGTGACTATTTGATAACAAACATTTAACTTTCCATTTCCTTATTATTTAAGATTCTGAAGATACCTGATATTTCTTGTCAAAAATTTACTCATCTACTATGCATCACTAAATCTGCATGGTGTCCTACATTTGAACTCACCTTCTACAACACACAGAATCTGTTGACAAATGTCTCTTTTTTCCCACAGCCTTCATGATACAATGACTCATTCCCTAGTGGGAGGTAGGTAGTGCTGCCCTTGGTCACTAAGTGAATGATTTGGAAAGCCTTTGTGGCTGAACGTATTTGAGCTAAATGATGCAGCACAAAAGATGGGGTCACGGAAAGAGCATAGTGCTGTAGATTATCAAATGGTGCATGGCAGACCTCAGAAATGTGTGCAGATGGAGAGTCTGTGAATACGTTTCAGGTACTGCAGCAATTAGAGCAAGCAGAAATCCACACAGGTTCCCCTTGGATATTGGAATATGGTGTCAGTGTTCTCAGAAATACAGATGGTGTTTCAATATACATAATAGCCTTAACTCTCGCCATCTGGACCCAAAGGAGACTTTTCTGCTTGGATTCTCTAATAGGTGACTACGTTTTATTGCATTAAGAGCAATTAGAAGTGACATTTAGTTATTTATTTATTTTTTTAACTGGTAACCTTAGCATTTCTATTTTCTTTCTCTGAATGTTTCCCTCTGAACCCTGTCCCATACAGGTTCCTCTGCTCTGAGATGATCAGGACACCTGATTCCAAGCAATTCTACTCTTCCCCTCATTCATCATGCATGAGCAGATTTGTAGGTGGGTAGTTTGAGCAGTACCCGTTGTTCAAGGAAGGATGACATGCTCATAAATAATGTGGTTTTGTCAACAAGCAGAGGAAGAAACATCTTACATGAACTCTTATGTTGTCTCTGCTGCATGGTCAGAGAGGAAGGCACATCTCCTGGGCTGCTGCCAAGACAATGCAAAGCAATTGCTCAAGCTACCATCCCATCAGAGTGGCAGGGTAATCCTTTGAGATGCTGATTTGTGTTTTGCTCTCTTTTCTTTTTTAAGAAAGAAGCAGGACCCCTTAAATACTTTTTTTCCCAAGGACATTCGTATTACCAGTCTAAGAGCAGAGCCTACAGACATTTACTTCCTACAGCTGAGTTTCCGGAAAAGTTACTAGTGAACAATTTAAAGAGCAACAGGAAAAAAAGTGTTGTGGTTGAATTGTGTCTCCTATGAAAGCCCCGGAACCTGTGGTGCTAACCTAATTTGGCAAGAGGGTCTTTGCAGGAATCAATTTAAGATGAAGTCGTACTGAATTATGGTGAGACTTAAATTCAATAATTGGTGTCCATAAGAAGACAGGGACACAGAGACACCCAGGGAACATTCATGCGATTGTGGAGTGTCACAACTTCAAGTCAAGGGGTGTCAGTGATTGCCAGCAACCACCAGAAGTTAGGAGAGAGGAAAGGAGCAGATTCTCCCTCAGTCTCCAGAAGGAGCTAATCTTGTCAACACCTTAATTATGTATATCTACCCTCTAGAATTGTGAGAGAATACATTTCACTGTTTTCAGCAACCTAGTTTGTGGTCATCTGTTACAGCAGCCCTAGAAAACTAACATACAAAGGAAATCCCCTAGGTATAAAAAGAGATTCTTCTGAGGCCAAAACAAGATCATGATTAAAATAGGAGAGGAAATCAAGAGCAAAAACTAAGGACAACTTCACCACTTATTTAACACTGTGATAAAAGGCAACTTACATAATGTTTCTAAGATTGATTTTCTGCATAAGAGAGAAGGTAATTCATTTGAGCGAAAACAGTACTCAGTGTACAATAGCTCTTATTATTCAATCAATATCATTCTCATCTTTATCGTCGATATCACTTCCTGAAATCATGAGGTGGGAAACTGGCATTAAGATCGAAGTCCCAAGTGACTATGGTCTTGACCAAACTGTGATGTGCCTGAAATTGTGGATATAGCTTTAACCCAGCTAAGCCATGAAGCCACCATGGAAAACACAGTAGACCCAACCCAGTTAAAACAGCAACCCTATTAGAGAAGAGAACATTCCTCAGGCAGGGTAATTGCCTTTCATCCAACCCTGTCAAGGTAAGAAGTCAAACAGACTTTGAGTGTGAGGACTGAAAATATTTATCATAGCATATTATTTCCATAATTGGTGTCGCTTTGCCTACACAAAGCAACAATGATGCACAATGACAAAAAGGAGAAATGAAGAAGATACTTCATATTTTCAGATCTGAGTCATCTGTAATTTTTAAATATCATTTCCTTGTGTCCAGTTACAAAAACTAGTTCAGACTTTGTACAAATACTTTTACTGTGAAAAACAATGCCTAAAATTTATATTTAATCGTTGGTTTACTTGAAAAAAGTTCATCACTGATTGTTCCTATCTTTTCACATGTATATCTATTTCTATCTGTCTATCTATCTATCTTCTATCTATCTATCTATCTATCTATCTATCTATCTATCTATCTATCTATCTATCTATCTATCTATCTAGTATATATAACCAGCACATTTAAAGGAGTAGAGAGGGTATGGTTCCTTGATTCTGGCTCTTGGGCCTAGATATACAGAATTTCTTTTTCTTTCTTTTTTGTTTTGTGTCATTTTAAAGATGTGACGTACAATTTACAATTCAAGGTTAGGTACATAAGTGGTCATTGTACAGGTGAAATTTGGACCTCCCATTGGTCCTCACTTCCTTGGTTGGGGATCAAGTACCCTTATTAATGTTACTTGTCCCCCTCCCCAGCAGTGATCCGCTACTGCCAATCCCTTTCATGTAGTATTATGATAAATGTTCAGGGTCCACTTATAAGTGAGAACATGTGGTAACCTTTCTAAGTATGGTAGTGTAAGTTATGTTGTTCTCAGCCTATAGTTGCAGAATGACTGGCAATTAGGTTTTCTAGTATGATCTGCATTTGATTTTCTCAGATAAACTCTGTGTCCCAAGACCAAAATGCAATCATTCCATTGAGAGGAGGTGGGAGTCTAACAAGACGGGGAGGATCTAATCCCTGGTTAGTAAGGTTGGCACAGGATACAGCACAGAAGGGTCATTTGCATGTGGTCATAGAAAATGGGACTAAGAGCGATGCTGGGTATCCAAAGTTACTGCATAAGTGCCAATATATTGTAGGTGGATAATCCATGACCAGGAGGATCCTGTAAAGAACACATAGATTGGGGGGAATATAGCTGTTATTAAATCCTTGTATTCTTCCTAGTACCACTTCTGCATTCTGTCATTGTGTCTGTGATGTAAAGAATCTGTAATGTGGAGGGCAGCAATTCATTAAGAAGAACCAAGTGAGTTTAATAAATAAGACTTTGGATGACACACCATTCGATTATATAAAAGAGTTCTTTTTTTAAATCTCACCTAAAGTTACCTTCTTCAACCTTTGCAAGTGCAAATGATATTAGATTGTACATTGAGCACTCATTATTGACATCGATGGCTTATTTTTAGTAAAATAGCTCCTAGAATACTTTATAGCACCTACACACAGAAAGAAATCTACATCTTAAAAAACACAGCAAAGCTGTCAATTTGAACATGCAATTGCGTAATGAACTCTATTAAAAACTTATTTCAGGAAACAGGACTGTACACTAAGAACTTTCCCTGGGTGTTTTTCTATTAAACCTTTTTAACAAGTCAATTCTCCCCACAAATGTCTATATGAATATTTACAGCATTTAATATTTCTTTGCATTTACCTAACTTATGAGTCCAATGATTATGGGAAATTTGATGATTAGAGCAATTTTTCATGAGAGAAGGTGACTGCAACTCTTTGGACTATTTAGGATGTGATACTCAATACTTAATGCAAATAATACTTAATGCAAACAGGAAAAATGTAAAAATAAATGACAAACAGCACTGCAAAGCAAAATAAACTAAGTTTGTTTGAAGTCATTTTGATTTTTCATTTCTTAAGACTTCTTAAATCTACTAGACCACTTACAAACTGTGTGCAAATAAATGGAAATGAGAGCCTTAGGGCAGCAACCTTAAGTACTTATTTGCATTCTTTTCATAATCTGTACCCTGCCCCAAACTCATCTTCATAAATAGTAACACCTAGAAAATATTAGGTCTTCTGGACTGCACTTAGACAACTTGCATAAAAATACACTGCAAAATACACTTGGAACTGGTGTCCTCTTCCACTGCCTTGGAACATTTTACAAAACTAAATTTTAAGGATGTCTTTCCCACTCTTCTCTGAAACGAAAGTTCAGCTCACAAAAGAGAACCGAACTTACTTTGTGATTCTTCTCACAAAACATGCATTGAGTTTTATCACAGATACTTCTTACAGATCCTCTTGACATTTTCAGACACTTTGTTCCTTACACAGTGAGAAAGAGGTCAGAGTCTCCAGGTTCTAATCCTCAACACTTGGTACCTTAGAACATCAGTTCATTTCTATTTCTTTCAAGATTTCCAGCTGAAGTTAAGTCAAGAGCTTTGCAGTTAGGAAGAACAGTTCCTACTTAATTTTTACTCAATGTATTATTAGGATAAAGTCTAAGCTGCTGTAACAAAAATGCTTCAAAATGCAGTAGTTCAAGTAAATAGACATATTTCTCTATGATGTAGCAGTACAAGGAAGAAGACTTTCTTCCATCAAGTTATTCAGGGACCCAGACTGATGTAGCAGGTCGGCCATCTCCAAGTGCTTCCAAGGTTGCTCTATTTATGGTTCTTTATGCCATGAAGATCAACATAAATCTAGTCCTGTTTGTCCAGTGCATGGGGAAGAAGAGGGTATTCAAGGCTAGCAAGATGAAATTTGTGCATATCACCTATATTTTCACTAATAAAAATTTATTCATGTGGCCGCAGCCAACTGCTTAGGAGGCTGCAACCATGGGCCCAGAAAGAAAGACAGGACAGGTTGTTTGCACACTCAGGGGTTATGAGTCAATTGGTTCATTTAAAAAAAAAATTTTTTTTATAAGAACAATCAATAGTAGAGGCAGGCTTCTTCTTTTTTTTTTTTTTTTTTTAGTTTTTTTTCTTCCCCTCATTGAGGGAAAAAGAGAGAACCTCTATCACATCCTATTTTTTTAATTAAAAAGAAAGAAAACCACAGCTCCTAATAACCCATAAATCTTGGTACTATTTTTGTTCCTTTTCTGTTCTGCATATCCTAAACCAAACAGAAATATTTCTAGTAGCAGTCAATGTATCAAGTGCTATAAAGTTATTTGACTAGAGAAAGTGACAGAAATTTCTTACTCAATTGTCATATTTACACCTTGTAGAGCTTAGTGGGCTTGCTTTACTATTTGCTGAGAATGGAGAGTTCTCCTAGTTCTACTCAAAGAATTAAAGGAGACTTAGTCCCTACAAATATAAGTTAGACAGAAGAAGAAAACTTCTAAATATACTACACTAGCAAACTGTTGCACTAAATTTAACAGGAGATAACATTTGTGAATACTTCAGAGAAATAAGAGATGCTGTTCTGGAGAAAAGGGAGAAAGCTAGTTGGGAAAATTACTAAATATCTTTGAAGAGAGAGACTGACTATCAGTATGAATTCAATCCTATTTGCTCTGGATAGTTCTACCAAATACTGCACACACTTGACAGGAAAATTCTGAGGCCATCCAGCTAGGAAGTTTTATTTACTTAACCTTCAAGTTTTAATTTCAAATAATATCCATCATCTCACATTTGCCCTCTGTCAGCTATGGCCCTGGACGTTTGAATGTAGCCAGTATTTCCACTCACAATGGTAGCAAGCACCTAAAATCCACTGACTGCACACATCATGTACATTCAATTAGGACAAACCTTCAGCTTGATTTCTTAACCTACTACTCATGCTTATCACACGACTGCTTTGGTACTACTCTCTAGTGTATCTGGTTCTTGTTTTTGGTTTGGTCACCACAGGCTGTCATGTCTGGCACACTGATGAGTATCTTTACAAGACCCAAGCCTGATAACATCTCATTTGCCAGGCTCTTCCCCCACCTAACCATCTTTCTTCTCCCTTTCCCTTAATTTATTTGTATTTTTATTTATTTGTGTTTATTTATTAGCACAGCTTCAAGAAGAGGCATGCCCTTCCCTTTAGAAGAATTAGATCTGACATAGTAGATGCTGCATTGGCAGAATTGGGGATGGTAGATTTAGGACAGGCCTGAAAATCTGATAGCAATTAACAATCAATAAACAGTTGTAGTGTCTCTTCCATGACCATAGTACCCTGTTGGGCAATCTGAAGAATATGAAGTGCCATTCTTAGATGTGTGAGGGGCCTATAGTCCAATTGGAGATAGAACAGAATTATGCAAAACACCTACAAAACAAAACAGATGTTTACTGAATACTCACAAGAGCAATGCAAATAAAATGTCTCTATAATTTTAAACCACGACTCCTTCTCACAATTGTGAATAACTAAGTTAGAAGGGTATTTGGGGACCTGAGTGATTCATATAATCATCTAAATGTCTTACTTTTTATGCATGAATATATGCAGCTTTTTAATAGAATTACATTTTCTATGTGTTGCAATTTTCCATGGTCATCCTATTATCTGTAGACAAAATAATATTTCCCTTACCTCTTTACTGGCACTGAGGACTATAAGCAAATATAACATGAAATAAAATGCAGAAAGTACACAGCAGTGCACTCAAGGCATTGATTTCTGTCTTTCTCTAACTCATTAGTTTAGATAATGGGACAACATATCGAAGCATGTGCTTGAGTTCCATAAAGTTCAGCATTCTAATAACTGATTTTGGATATAATCGTGAAAAGAAACATCACTGACTATGATAGCCAGTGTGTTTGTCTGGGCAGTCACTTTATACTTTCAGAAAAACAAAGCTCATGCCACTGGTAGTGAGTCAGTATTGTCACATAAAACACTAGGCTGAGCTTCATGTGGGAAGAAGGGATTGCATCTGATTCTTGTTTGTACCCCAGAACCCAGCGTTGTAGCTGGTGAGTCATAGGTGCTCAAAAAGTATTTTTCAAGCTGAGTGGGACTCAGAGTAATTGTGGTAAGCAGAAAAATGCCCATCTACCACCCACCCATGATATCTAGGTCCTAATCTCTACAACCTATGAATATGTTTGGTTATGTGACAAAAGGTAACCATAACACAAAAAGATCATCCTGGATTACCTGGGTAAGTCTAATGTAATTTAAAAGATCCTTAAATAGGGAAGAGGGAGTCACAGCTAAGAAACCATCACAAGCAATGGTCTCATTCTCTGGAGTCCTCAATTGAGTACTTTGTCCTTAATTTAGAACCCAGCAAGTTTACCCTTCTCTAAACAAAACTACCTATATCATACTCTACCCTCTCCAAATATCTTCCCAAGTATATGTTCAGTCATTCAGGCTGTCTTAGTCTACTGGGGTTGCCATAACAATATACCATAGACTAGGTGGTTTAAATAGTAGAAATGTATTTTCTCATAGTTCTTGGGTCGGAAAGTCTGAAATCACCATGCCAGCATTATGGAGTTCTGCTGAGAAGTTTCTTACTGGCTTATAGGTAGTAGCCTTCTTGCTGTGTGCTTCACATTATGTTCATAACGTTTTTCCAGTGTATGTGGAGAGAAAAAGAGAGACACAGAGAGAGAGAGATTGATCTGGTGTCTCTTTTTCTTCTTCTAAGGCTAACAATCTCATCAGGCCAGGATCCTACACAATACTTAAATACCTCCTATAAACCTTATCTCCATATTCAGTCACATTGGGGACCAAGGTTTCAATATGAAATTTAGAAAAACACACCACAGTTCATAGCACAGGCTAACTCTCATTTAAATTCTTGCCACGCTCCCTATCTATAAATATTTCCTCCACTTTATAAGGCCTCCTGTTGGGTCCTGCTCCTCCTTAAGCATGCCTACCTTGAAAGGCTGAATACTTGCCCACATAGAGAAATCAATCAACTTTGCTATATTCCTCAGCTCAAAAAAGTGGACTCACTCAAACCTTGTAGCAAGTAGCAACAACAGATCCTACAACCATCATTCTTACACAGAAATTGGAAACATTTTTCCAGATTTGGCAACTGTGATAAAATATATCTCTTTCAAAATTATTAAGAATCTCCTCAGAATATGAACAAATGGGCTTTTGAATGTAGAAATCTTGGCCCTTTAACCTTTTTTGAAAATAACTATAATAAATTTTGACTTCCAGACAACTTGATCATGAAATATGAATTATCTAATTTCCAAGACAAGAGGCCTTCTTCTTGGTAGTTAATTGTAGCAGCTTCTTTTTCAGGTAATCTCAGAGTAAACATTCCAAAGTTCCGTAAAGCATATAATTAGAATGCAAAGCATTTACTCAGCCCTTAAATGAGCTGGAAGTGGCAGGTCTTAATGTTTGTTTTACTGTCGCCAACAAGAATAAAAAATAACATACATAAAGAAGAAAGCAATTTCAGATGGTCCTGCCTGAAGCTTCACTATTTATGAAATCAACACATACTTCTTGAGTACTTACTTCAATGGATTTGGAATTATAAAAATTAGAAAAATAGAGAAGCATCCATATGTACTAAAAGAAAAATTGTATAAATAATCAACCATGTCATGAACTCTCATTCTCATCGGGAAATAGAGCTGCAAACAATCATAGTAGACAGGTTCAAGACCAGAGCTAGGAAAAAAATGTGACAAGTTGGGACAAGTATGAGCATTGAAGCAATGTATCTTTGAGGTTACTAGGGAACCATTTGTTTTTTCAGAAAAGGTAATTAAGTACTTTTCCCTCTGCCTATAAGTGAGGAGGAAACTTTCTGTCCAAGCTTCTGTCTTTCTCTAACCACACCTTAATAGCTATTTTATATATTATATTATACATATATATATAGTTTTATAGTTCTATAGGTAGAATTATGTGGTTATCAACTTCTAATAATCGGAGTTCCCCTGGCTTAAGATCTGTTGTGGGGACTATGTAGGAATCAAAATTTAGGTCTTCACAGTCAGTGTATTCAAAGCTTCAGTATCATTGATGACCTATAGTTTTAACGGTTAAGGAAGGGTTGTTGATTTTGTCTATTATGTAGAGACTATGTAGGGAAGGAAGGGCAATTATATATAGTTTTTTTCTTTATTCCAATAACTCTAGAGGGTACAAATAGTTTTGGTTACATGATTGCATTGTATAGTGGTGAAGTCTGCACTTTAAATGTACCCACCACCTCCACCTGTGCACATTGTACCCAATAAATGATATTTTGTCCCCCTACCCCTTTCTGCCCTCCCCACTTCTGTGTCTCCACTGTCCGTTATACCATTCTCTATGCCTTTGCAGATCCTTGGTTTACTTCCCACTTATAAGTGAGAATATGTGGTGCTTGGTTTTCTGTTACTGAGTTAGTTCACTTAGGATAATGTTCTCTAATTCCACCCTAGCAGCAAAAGACATTATTTCATTCTTTGATAGCTGGATAGTCTTCCATAATGTATATAAACTGCATTCTCATTATCCACTGGATGGGCATTTAGATGGATTCCACATCTTTGCAATTGTAAATTGTACTGCAATAAACATGCGAGTACTGATGTCTTTTTTATATCACGACCTCTGTTCCTTTGCCAAAGCCTTTGATAAGTCCACACAATTTTTCCTGAATCTAACCACACCTTAATAACTTTCTAAGGAAAAATAATTAACCTTATTTGTCAAATCCCAGAATATTTGTTGGAATCTGCTTTCTAGTGGGGAAGTTATTGAGTTATAAAACACATAAGGTCATGCTTATAGTCTACTCTTCTGTTTCCTTCCTGTCACTTCCTGCTCCTATGAGATAAGCATGGGAATGCAACCACTCTTATCCATGCAATTATTCTGATGTTTCAGATAGTCTATGTTACATAAAAAGAGCAGGAAGCCCCTTTTATGCTAGACTTTAACCGTATGCTCTATCAGAGCTCACCAGTGATGACAGACAATAGAACAATAGAAAGTACTTTCCTAGCACATCAAATATATTTCCCCATTTAGCTATAATTCCTTGTTTATAAAACTCCCTCACTTTCCAATAGGGAACTTCAAGAAGGAGGATGAGTGGGTGTTTGGATTCAGGAACCAAAATCACATTTTAAAAATTTCACCATCAAAAACAGCTTGAGCTGAGTCTTAAGTGATAAGTAGGATTTTCTAAGTGCGGGGTAGGAGGAGGGGGTGGGAGGTATCTGAAACAGGCAGCATAAGGAGAGCACTTGAGAGCAGAGCAAACAGTATCAGCAAAACTGTAGCATAGATAATGTGCAGGAGAATAAAAGATGGCGAGGCTGGAAAGGCCTGGGTCTAAGTCAAGAAAGCCCAGTCATCATGCTGATATGACTGGGTTTTATTCTGTAGATTATCAAAAACAATTGAAGGAATTTAAGCAAAAACAAAAACAAAACAGTATCTTCGAAAAGTATCTTTGGAAGTAGACTGGATAATCATCAATAGGAGAAGGATAAGAGCAGCTAGGAGAGCGTTATAATAACATAGGTAAAGGAGGACAGTGGTAAAAGCTGGAAGAATGAAATAAACATTTGAGTGTCTTTTGTCTGATCAATGCCATTCTTCTAGACACTTCATAGTCATTCACTTTTATTGCCCTAAAATAAGCTTGTGAAAATGCTGGGACTAACAGTTTGCATGGTACTGAGACCAGAGTCTCAACAGCTATTCAACAAGAAAGCCAGGATTGGAACTCATGTCTGCCTAATTTCAACTCATATTTTTTCACAATGAACTTCCTTCATGCCCGAGGGAATAGAGAAATCAATATAGACACAAGAGAAACTAGGAAGTCAAAATAATGAAAAAAACTAAATAGATGTTGTGGAGAGAAGAAGAGGAGGAAGGAGTCATTTTATTTGTGGTTGAGACAGTAAACTGAATATGAGTTATTATGTAACACCCAAGTGGAAATGGTCTACATAGTTGGCTGTCCATACAGGGAACAGTAGAGTGGTATATGTTATGAGTGTCACCATCACACAGAAGAACATTGTCCAAAGAAAATAACACAGAATTAGAAGAGCGTAAAGAGTAAGGATGGTGATATATCCATCAGAAATTGAACCAGGTTTTTATTTGGTTGCTTAAATCTAAAAAAGTTAATGTAAGATTCTTATGCCAGGTGCAATGACTCACACATGTAATCCCAGCATTCTGGGAGGCTGAGGCAGGAGGATTACTTGAACCCAGGAGTTCAAGACCAGCCTGGGCAACATAGTGAGACCTTGTTGCTACAAAAAAAAAAAATTCTATTAAGCCAGGCATGGTGGCATGTGCCTGTAGTCTCAGCTAATCAGAATGCTGAGGCAGAAAGAACACCTGAGCCTTAGGGTTAAGGCTGCAGTGAGCCATGATTATGCTACTGCACTCCAATGTGGGTGACAGAGTGAGATCCAACTCAAAAAAAAAAAAGGATTTTCAAATTAGCATTGAAGAACTGAAAATGTCAATATTAAATACTATGGTAATATGAAAGTAGCTACAGCAGAAAGAAGGTACCAACCCTAGGGCTGGATGGACAAAATGAGTGGGGATTATTAATATTTAGACGCTTAAAGGAGGGATCCTGAGGAAATACAATTTAGACCACTGAGAAAGACATGCCAGGTATCACAAGGCTACCATGATTAACTAGAAGGACTCACAAAACTAAGAAAAGTTGTTATACTCACAGATATAAAGGGCATGGTGTATTAAAGTGAGATAATATAAATTAAAATCAGCAAAAGGAAAAGATACATGGAGCAAAAATCTCGGGGAAACCAGGCACAAGTTTCTAGGATTCCTCTCTGAGTGAAGTAAACTGGCCTTGATTCTCTCAGCAACAATGTGTGACATACATGTGGCATATTGACAATCAGAGAAGCTTACCCCAGGCATGATGAGCAGGGTTTTATGGTGGTCTTTATTGGGGGATTGAGTTGTGTCCCTCAAAACATTATATCCAAGTCTTAACTGTTAGCGCCTATCCATGAGATTTGGAAATAAGAGCTTAGCATATATATAATTAAGAATCTCAAGATAATAATGGAGTTTTGATAGGCCCTACATTCAATGACTGGTGTCATTATAAGAAGAGAAGAGGATACATAGATATGGGGAGCCCATTTGAGACGAAGGCAGAGAGTGGAATTATGTTGCCATCAGCCAAGGAATGCCTGGAATCGCCAGAAGCTGGAAGAGATGAAGAAGGGTTCTCTCCTTGAGCCATTGGGGGCAGTGTGGCCCTGCCAGTTACACCTTAATTTCAGATTTATGGTCTCCAGAACTGTGTGAGAAGGAATATCTGTTGCTGTAAGCCATCTATTATTGTAGTAATTTGACCCAACAGGTTCAGTAAAATAACAGATTTTGGTAACAAGAAGTGAAGTGCTGTTCTAACATGCACCTAACAGCATGATAGTGGCTTTGGAATATGATGATGGGTAGAGGCTAGAAAAAAATTGCATGATAAAAAAGTACATTGTCTTGAAGAGAAGGTGGCCAAAATATGCACATTAAAGGTAAATCTAGTGATTCACAAAGAAGTCAGGACCATATAAGAAAAGTTTTCATCATGTTAACAAATACATATGTAGTCATGAACAGAATCTTGCTAGAAGTGTGAACGTTAAAGGTGTTTCTGGTGAGCTTTCAAAAGTACATGCTATCGCAAAAGGAAACAAGGAACAAGGCAACTGGAGGGAAGGTAATGCTTGTTACAAAGTGGCATCAAATTTGGCTGAATTGTGTTCTGCTACTTTGTGAAAAGTGACAAACTTGGATATTAGTTTAGATATTTAGCTGAGAAAATGTCGGGGCAAAGTGTTGAAGGCACAGCCTGGTTCCTCATTGCTGTTTATGGTAAAATATGAGAGGAAAAAGATAAATTGAGGAAGACACCGTTAAGCAAAAAGAAGCCAGCCTTTGACTATTTGTAATAATCTCAGCCTTGTCTAGACTGCAAAAGAAGCTAAAACATGCTTTGGAGACAGGGCCAGACGTGTGCTAGACGTAGTGCTGAAGATAATAGGTGTGTGACTTTCAACTGGTTATATCCAATAAGGTTGCTGAATCCTATCAACCAATCAAGCAGAATCCAGGAATAAAGATGGGATTATTCAGGAAAGATCTATGAAGGAACTCTTGTCTAATAGCATGAATACCCTTGACAGATATAGGAGAGCCATAAAGTTTTAGAGAATGCTATTCCACCAAAAACACTTTCAGCTTGAAAGGAAGGGGACAGAGATGGACTGAAATGAAAGGAGGCTGTTGGATACCTAAAATTGTATAGGCAGGAAACAGGTTAATAATCCTCCCCAGCTTCAAACACTTGCTATCCTTCAAGGAAACAAAAGAATGAGTCAGGGGGCAAAAGTGGTATTGGTGAAGCAAGCTACCATGGGCTCAGAGAACATAATTAACTCAATTTTGGCACAAGGGGGCTCTGCTTGGTGTCTGCTTGTATCCTGAACTCAAAGAAGGGTTCTAGATCTCTGAGGAGAGGGCAACAATCGGTTGGTGCTGGGATCTAAAGGGAGCATGGGTAAGCTAGTATATTCATTTTTTATTGTGGTGTATCAAATTACCAGAAATCTAACAGCTTAAAACAACACCCATTTATTAGATGATGGTTCTATAGGTCAGAATCATCCACTCAAAAAGCTAAAATTGAGTTGGTGTTGGCCAGAGCCACTATCTCCTCTGAGTTTCAATGTTGTTTTTCAAGTTAATTGGTTATCAGCAGAATTCAATTTCTTGTAGTCATAAGAATGAGGTTGTTACCTTGTTGGTGGTCAACTGGAGACCATTCTTAGCTCCTTGAGGCTGTTTTAATTATTTCTGGTGTGGTCTGTCCATCTTCAAAACCATCAACAGAGAAGTTTTCTTCAATGAATCCCTCTTACATGTCTACTCTCTCTTGCCAGGAAGGATCACATTTGTTTCAAGATGGACAGGTCTATGCAAACCAGCCTTTAAAGTCCACGGAAGGTAAAAGGTCAAAGAAAGGAGTTGATATATTCAGTTTCCTAGAGAGAAGCATTTAATGGGGTCTTACAAACAGAAGCTATGTCTGCATCTGCAGTGATGGAGAGACAAGATGGCAGTTCCCCTTGCCATTATCCTCTAGACCCAGGGTATATATATCATAGGGAAAGGGTGATTCAAAAGGGGTGTGTAGCATGATTAAAGTATGATAACATCAAGATTCTTTGACCTCATGGCAGGATTTATGCAAGTACCTGCTCTTACACAAGACCCAGAACTGGAATTAATCACAAGTCAGCATCACAGATTAGCATCCAAGATGGAGTTGCTTCATTCTCCACAAAACACTGTTTAAAAGTCCACTTGCTTAAACCAGATCCAACAAGGCTCATCCCCCTATCTTAGGGGCAACCGATTTGGGACCTCAATTACATTTGCAAAATCCCGTCAGAGCAGCACCTATATTATTATTCTTGACTAATTGGGAAAAAGTTTGTGTTTGTGTATATCAAACATAAAGAAGCAAGTCCCTTTTCCATCCTCCAGCCTTCCCCTTCGCGCCCCCTACTGGTTGAGTATCACATGGCTCTTCTGGCAAAGCAGAAGTGTTTTTCCAAGTCCTGACCTCAGCCTCACCAAGCAGCCTTTAACAGCAGGGGTTTAAAGCTGAGAGAGAGTAGTTTATAACTGCCCTAGACAGTATGCCAGGGAACAGCAGCCTTATTGCTCAGGTTGGAGAGAGGCCGAAGACAGAGAAAACAGGATGCAAGATAATTGGCAGAATCCCTATTCTTCCCAACATAATCAGGAAACTCCGTGGATTTAGATACATTGATTTAACCATTTTTTTCTATTGCCACAATGATCCAAAGTAACCCAAATTATCATTCTAAAGAGGAAATAATTTAGTATGCTTTCTCTAGATTTCCCACACTACTTCAAGGAAGAAGGATAATGTGTTTATGTTCCTACGTGAGAGACTCAAATAACACAGAAGTCCTCTAAATGATCTAAACACAGCTGAAGGAGAATATAAAAAGTTGTGACAAAGATTAAAAGCCACTAGCAGCAGAAAGAAATCTTCATTCCCAAATTCATTAGGAGGTAATGGAGCACGCTTTTGGGGGGGATGACAAATTGTCTTTAATTTTGTTATTTTATGTAACAGTTTAAGGCAATAGTTTTTGAATTTCAGATAAATTGTGTGTGGCTTGCAGAAGTTAATATACTTCTAAAAACAATCAAAGCAGACAGAGAAGGTTTCAGCAGAAAATTGAGAGGCATGGGATTGTATCCAAGGAAGAACACCACCTTTTAACATTTCTACTTAGTCAATTTTTTTAAATTATATACTTAAACAATTTATAATAATAGTACAGAACCGAGGGAAAGCTTTTCAGAGCCTACTTTTCAATCTAAGCACTAAATTTTAAACTGTGCATACCCTGATGATGTCACATTTACCTGGAGATGAACGAATTGTTATTCTCAAAAACTTTTAGATATAGTCAGGTAGAAAGTCATAAATTTATATCCATTTAATCCTCTGCTAAAGTGAAGAAGAGACCATAGTTTCAAGTAGCAATGTGACCTCCAACCATTTAATCTCCTCTGCCAGGAACAAGTACTGTAGGGATTAATCTGATCATTAGATGACTGATTTAAAGGAAAACTGTTGGAAACAATGTCAGCAGTAAAATCAGCCACTGATAACATGATTCACGTCCTAGTTTCCTTGTGTAGATTGTTAGAAATTAAAGATTATTTTACTGCTTGTTTGATCTGGCCCCCATCCCTGTATCATGACCTGTTCCTTTTTGCAACAGCAGTCAATCAGCCACAGCCACAGTAGCTTCCCTGCTTTTCCCAAATGCATCTAGCAGGCTCCTACCTCAGGGCCTTTACACCTGTTATTTAGATGCCTGGAGCACTTGTAGATTCAGACCTCTATATAAATGTCACTTCTATATGACATACTTATGTGATAATCCTATATAAAGTAGTGGCCCAACTGCCATACCCATCTTGTCATTCCTTATTAAATCACTTGCTTTATTTTTTTTCATATATGTTATCACTTTCTAACTCATAGCATAGGCTTGTTTACCCATTTGTCTTTCTCTTCACTCTAAAATGAAGGGTCTAAGAGGGTAGAGACCATTCTGTTTAGTCTGTTGTTTTATCTCTAGAAACTGAAATGATGTGTAACATTGAGAAGTCGTTCAACAAACATTTGTTGAAAATGGTTCACCTAATCTTATCATTATTTTAATATTTCATTCTTTGTTTTTTTCCAACAATCACATTTAATGCTTTGATGATTTTAACAAGGATATTCACTGGTATTAATGTCTTGCTATGGGTGAAGTTCTGGATAAAGCTACTACGCAAGCATCTTGCCCCTATAAGGCATTAATATTCCCTTTGTATAGATTTTTTTAAAAACAAAACAAAAACAAAATAGCAACAACAACAAAAAAAGCAGAAGGATGATTTATCATTCCAACTTAAATAAGACCAAGCCAAGCCTGGCTTAACTACCTGTTTTGGGCACTTATAGCTAAATTGAATTCAATAACATACATTAACAAATGCAGTCATGTCCATTTTTCTTTAAGGCTATCATGTCCTACCGCTCTAAGTGATGCGCTCCCTGTGGACTTCTTTTCTCCAGGCTGCGCTGATCCATATGACACTTTTGTGTGAATTGCAAGGAACACCCTCCAAGTTGTCCAGTTAGAAAAAAGTGTATCCACTGGCCAGTCACGGCCCTAGGGGTAGCAAATGCTTTTGAGTAAAGAAAAAGGTGCCCCTTTTCTCCTGCTGACTCAATCCCTCTCCAGGAAACATGGCATGGCTAATGGCACAAGGGTTGGATTTCAGCACCACTTGTCTCTAAGATGGAAGCCTGCTGGCACTGCACAGATGCACAACTCCCCATCACCTTCTGTGTTTTCTTCCTGTTACTGTGCTATAGTCATGCCTTCCTTCCTCTTGCTCATTGAACACTGTCGTAGGGCCTGTACATTTGCAGCTGCTTTTACTCGGGAGTTCTCTTTCCCCTGATACTCTTTTAACTCACTGTGTCTCCGGGAAAACGGCACTTCGCAAAGAAGGCTTCTGACCATCCTACAAAAAATAACACACCATAGTCACTTTTCTGCATGATGGTGCTACATTTTTCTTTTACATAAATCACCACTACTGACCTGATATCGTGTAACAGGTATTTACTTAATTTGTTCATGGGAGGAACCCCGATATTATTTTGTTTTAAGGACCCAGTTCTTCGAACACATTTTTCTTCCCCAACTTATCTATACAGTTGTCTGTGAAGTGATTTGGCATTCCATTACTGCAAATACATCATCTGTGCTGCAAGTTGACCTCGGTTCTTTACTCATGAACCTAGGTAGTCAAAATAAAGGAAATAATGGTCTTGGGAGTCATAAATATGAGTGTACCAAAAAAGGAGATTAGTATCTATACAAGGTAAGGTATGCTTGTATTAATTTTTGAAACCAACATGAAAACACAGAATTTAAAAATGCTCATCAATGACTTGTAATTCCTCTTCTCTTAACTTTTTAACAAGAATATTTCAAATTCTACTTTGAAATACCAATTTTCAGGGTTTTTTCTTTTTAGTTAGAGTATCACTCTGTCGCCCAGACTGAAGTGCAGTAGCCGCTCCCGGCCACCGCAGCCTCGACCTGCTGGGCTCCGGCGATCCTTCCGCCTCCGCCTTCCGAGTAGCCGGAATTACAGGCGCGCGCTACCACGCCCGGCTGATTTTTTGATTTATGGTGGAGATGAGGTCTCGCTGCCCAGGCAGGTCTTGAACCCGCGGGCTCAGGCAATCCACTCACCTCAACCGCCCAAAGGTGTGGGATTACAGGCTGAGCCATCGAGCCCGACTGTATTTTCAGGGTTTTTATGAAGAATAAATGAGAAAACAAATGACTGGAACATAGTAAGTGAACAAGTGTGAGTCCTTGACTTTGTTCCCTATAAGCTTCGCACACACACTCTCTCTCTCACACAGACACACATTTGCATTTCGATTGATCACAAACTGTATTTCAGAAAAAGCTGGCTAGTTTACCTAAATGATTGCAAGTCTGTAAGTAAATTAACTTATGTATCTATTCTAGTTTTATTGAAACCAGATGTGTTGTCAGTATGCTCAGATATTTTTATTTCTTAATATTTTTCCTAAAGTTGTCGATTCTGTAATTCTTAGTCAACTAGTCAATTGTTCCCACCTTGAATTCATGGCTTCTAGGTTTTGTCCAAGGGGAACACAAAACTAGGTCATTTGGAATATCGTAAGTTCGTTCTTTATTTCTTATATAATAGTCATATTTTTTTTCTTTTTTATTTCTTATATAATAGGAGAAATTTAAAATAACTTAGACAAAAGTTAGACAATATATGACAAAAAACTTGCCGCATAGCATATACTTATATCCACTATACTTAAAAATATTAAAACTACACATTTTCACAATTTTATAACTGTGACAAATGAAACTAGAATCTTTTTTAAAGGTAAATGTAACCTTTCCCATGGTGTAAAACATCAGGAAAAAATATGTAGAATAAGGAATAATTGGGAAATTTTCTAGAAAAATAGCAGTGTTCTTCCAAGAGCACAAAACTGTTTTGCTGCTGGTGATGGACATTTAAATGATATTACTTCTCTTATGTTTTCTGCAATCAAAATCTCTTTAGCTGATTCTGAAATAAATGCCAGTTACTCAAAACCTTCATAATCTTTTAATTATTTATAACTGAATGGGTTTATGACCTCTGGAGTATACAGCATAGACTTTATAATTTTCTGTAGTTTTAGCTATAATTCTCATGCATTACCAACTATAAACAGGAATTGTAAAGAGGTGACTTGGGTGTAAAAGAGAAGAGATACATGGAAAGAAACACAGTTCACAGTGGAATATAATAACTACATCTTCATTTACTGCCTAAACTAAAACTAATTCTAGAAATAAACTGTATTCCTAGCTTCAGTAATTACAACAAATCACCATGAGACTTTTAACTTTGTACTTAAAGTGAATTTCCATATTACATTATCCTTCAGTGCCGGGCTCAGTGGCTCAGTCTGTAATACCACGCCTTTGGGAGGCTGAGGTGAGTGGATTGCCTGAGCCCGCGGGTTCGAGACCCGCCCGGGCAGTGAGACTTCATCTCTACAATAAATCAGCTGGGCATGGTAGCGCATGCCTGTAATTCCGGCTACTTGGAAGGCTGAGGCGGAAGGATCGCCGGAGCCCAGCAGGTCGAGGCTGCGGTGGCCGGGAGTGGCCACTGCACTCCAGTCTGGGCGACAGAGTGAGACTCTGACTCAAAAAACAAAAACAAAAACAATATCCTCCTTCAGTATCATGAATAGTAATGCAAGACTTACAAAAGTAGTCTTAGTAGACCAACTCTGAAATCTAATGTGACAAATATTGTACAGGAGCTGTGACAAATAACTAGGGATGAAGCCTGCATGTCTTAGATTCTGTGCTGCAGATATAAATCAAGCCAGACATTTCTCTATCTCTCCCTTAGCAAGAACAATATAACCTTTTTGTTTCAGAATGAAATCATGAAGAGTTGCATTCCCTCCAGGACAACCAGTAAAAAAAAGCATTCATTTTAATAATTGAAAATTATAGGCCATTGCTTTGCTAAGCTATAGTCTGGCCATGTATTCTTTGAGCTATGGCCAGGCCATGTTTTTCTAGGCTTTGGCTCCCTCTCCTACCTTGGAGAAGTAAATCTCTCCTCTCTCTCTCTCTCTTTCTCTCTCTCTCTCTCTCTTTTGCTCTCTCTCTCTCTCTCTCTCTCTCTCTCTCTCTCTCGCTCATTTACTTTCTAGCCATTGCTTTATTAAACTCTGGTGTGTCCATGTGACTGTTTGAGCTAAGGCCACCATGTTTCCTACCTTGGGGAGGAGAATCTCTCTACTTTCTAAATAATCTATATTTTCCAATTTAACTTCAAAAAAAGAAAATTATAAATGAGGTATAGGCAATACATACAAGAGTTATGTTACATATGTGTTATATATTTACATATGTATTTACATATATAGTATATATTTACATGAGTATGTATTTACATATATATTCTGTGACATAAGCTACTCCAAAACACAATGGCTTAACTATGATATTTATTTTTTTTTCATGGTTGTCCAGAGGTGTGCAGTTCTGGCATGGTGGCTATTCAGGGACACAGTCCTTGTAACCTATGGCTCCACCATCACCATGGACATTGCCCTGACCCACAAGGTGGAACCTCACTCCCTTCACATTCCCATTCTTCTGTATGGGAACAGAAAAGGAGAGGTCCAGGAGATGAGGACGAACTTCTTTAAGCAGATTAAGTAGAAATTGTAGGCATCTTATACATGCACTTACTAAATGCAGTCATATGACTTCACCCAGCTGCAAACAGACTAGGAAATTGCTGTAGTTGAGTACCCTGTGTCTGTATAACTTGAAGTATTCTATTATCAAAAGGAAGGAGAAAATGAAGACTGCTCATTTATATATATATATATTTCTAAACATGCATACAATTCTATATATGTATAATCCCATTTCATATACACATACATAGCTTTCTTTAAAACTGTATGTGTGTGTCTATCTACCTATATTTCAAATCAAACACAAGAATTAGCTAGTGAAAAGTAACAAGGCCTTCAACTACCTAGAAAACAAAACCGGTTTTGAATGAAAAACCACAAATTTTATACTAATCCCATAAAGTATAGATTTTATTTTAAAAGTCCATCTTAAATGTTTAAGATGCGACTAGGAAGAGAAAGATTAAGAGCTAGAATATTCGACCCAAACAGATTAACACTATTCATGGAAGCTGTCTTTCACTGAATCGCATGGTAGAGTAGCAAGAGCTTTGGTTCTCTTATCTGAAACATGCAGTCTCTGTACTGGCAAATCTTGTGAGGATTATTTATAATTGATTTACACAAACACATTAAGAGAAGTGCATGTATAATATATATTTACTCAGTACAATGCCTGGCACATGCTAGGTATCTTGTAAATAAAAGTTGGCCATTGCTAGGCCATTGCTGGGTCATTGCCAGGCCATTACAGCCATTGCCTTACTAGACTCTAGTGTGGCCATGTGCTCTTTGAGCTATGGTTGTCACCATGTTTTCTGGCTTTGGCCCCCCTCCCCTACTTTGGGGAGGTGAATCTCCTCTTTCTCTCTCTCTCTCTCTCTCTAATTCACTTTCTAAATAAACTATATTTTCTAATAAAAAATAATAACAATAAAGGCTATCACTGGGGAAAGGTCACCTGAACCTAGATGGTCAAGACTGTAGTAAGTTGTTATTGGACCACTGCACTCCAGCCTGAAAGACAATGTGAGAGCCTAACTCAAAAATAAATAAATAAAAATAAAAAGACCAATGGCTAAGACCAATTCAATAAGTATCATTTGAAAAATCTTCATTAGTATTTCTTTAAACAAATATTTATTTATGAATTGCCCTGTCAATCATTGGTATTTAGTGATGATACATAAATAAAATAAACATCCCAATATTCAAGTTGCACTCAGAGTGCAGGGATATGTAAACAATTTTAATAATATGTAATAAAAATTGCAATAAATTGAAACTCATGATGTTATGTGATCTCAAAGGTAAATTATTCAATTCAGCAAAATGGTGTGTTCATGTGTGTGTACAGTCCACCAGTTCTAGTAGAACCATTCTGTTTATGTACTTGTTTGAATACTTTTATTTTCTGTATTAATAGTCAGAAAGTAGAAGTACTTATATTAGTGATAATATCAAAGATTAAAATAATCAAGTTGTCTATTTACTAACCTTTAGCTTTAATCAGATACTCATTATATAATAGTAGTTCACTTTATGCAACTGTAAAAGAAAATAACAAACTTAAACATATATGAAATGCTTAATGTACAACTTCGAAACCTGTGGCTAACACATGAGCTCTCATGATAAAGGAAAACATGTTTTTCCAGAATTGAAAGGTTCCTATAGAGAAAAAAATCAGAGATAGCTAAATTTATAGAGATCAGCATTAAAGTACACAAAACAAAAAGAATGAAGATCTCAGGTTCGTACAAATTTAATAGCAATATAGCATATCACCAATACCAAGAAATAAAAACCAGTATTCAACATTCTCTGCCCAGATTTCCAAAGATGTCAAGAAGACACTCAAAATCCCCTGCTCTATTTCCTGCAAAATTTCCTTCTGCATTTTCTGAGAAATCACTACCAGTAAATTTTTCTACACAGCATTAAAAATCAGTTTCTTCTGTCTACTGAGAAATCTAAGAGAACCAAGCCTTAGGAAAGTTTGCAAGATACCTACCTTAACTACAATTTTAAAAGTTAGCGTGACAATCATTTTGATGTGTATATTAAATCTCACAATGCTAAAAATAACACAAAAATTATATAAAATTCAATATTTAAACAACTATGGTAAAATAACTATTTTATAAAGTATTTATCTATTTGAAAATAGAAGTGCCTTTGCTGCTCATTTTTTGTAGATTTTTACTTTCATAGATCTTTTCATCTGAAAAAGTAAATATTTTGTATGAGTAAACACAAGGACACCTATGCTCTCCATGAATACTGCACTCTTAACTGATCTTAGACAGCAAACCAGGTTCTGGCTAGGGAGGAGTGAATGTAATTGACATAGTTCCAGCTTTCCTGGAATTAATACTAAAGAGTGGTTTGAGGTAGAAATAATTAAACCTATAATAATTAGACCCAACTGCTATACAGTTGAGGGGTCCAAACCCAGGCCATTCCCATGTGTGATCTTTGAGGCCCAATTACAGCCAACAGCCAATTACAAAGACTTTCCCAGCAGGTCTCATGAGAGAGAAATGCTATCCTCACCCCAGACTTGGTGCACAGTCTCTGGAAGGATTCAGGCTCCCTCAGTTGAGAATATTCTTATGCATATCTACATTCCTGGCCAAGAGCCTCCATGCAGACACCCACTTCCTGAGGGACTCTTGACCCTGGTCTTTCTCAGATGTCTCAGATCACCTTTCTAGAAGACCTTGAAGAAACATTTCTCCATTCTGATTCACAATTCAGTATATTCCCTTTTCTAGCCCTTCCTTCTCCCTTACCTGAGTCCCCAGCTTCCAGGGCCATCATGTGGAAGGATCTTTTTACTCTTGGTTTCCTCCATAGTGAGAAGATCTTCTGTACCTTCTCCCCACAACACATCTGCTCTGATACATGGGACCCTTGCTTAGCACTGTCTCAAGAGGAAAAATTTAATATGGGGCAAATGTCATTTTAGTCTCTTGCTTTCGTTATTGCAGTAAGTGATTAAAGTTTTGACTGTTACTTTCATTTTGATTTATTGTTTTAACCAGGTAGAACACCTGGCAGCTCAGCAATCTCTAGCTCAGCTCTTGACAACATAATGTTTTGTTGGCTATAGACTCTTCACATGTGTTAGGGAATCTCATCCTTACAACTACCACTGAGCAGGTAACTAAGCATAGAGAGGTTAAGTAGCTCTCCTGAGCTCCCTCAGCTAATAAGAGATGAAACCAGGATATGAAACCAAACAGTCAAGCTCCAGGACCCACATGCTTAATTGCGATGTTCCACTGATATATGGGCATTCTGAGAGTGATGGGTGCCATGAAGCAAATACAATCAGAAAAAGTGAGTGACACTACAGATAGTGGCTGAAAAACGACTCCCTTCAGATGGGATATTTTAGCTAAGACATGAAGGAACTAAGTCTGAGGACTTATGGAAGAAGACTGTTCTGGCTGAAGGAAGTAAAAAGGCCCTAAAGCTAGAACAAGCTCGATATGTTCTAGGATAGATGCAGGTGGGTGAGGTTGGAGTCTGTGAGCATATGTTGGGATAGAAGAGATGGGAGGTCCTGGATTATAAAGGGTTTGAAGACCATGGTAAAGAGTTTGATTTCATTTTTTTTTTTTGAGTTGG